>NC_084999.1:17556971-17636971 GCF_963854185.1 Sardina pilchardus | reverse complement strand
ATATCTCTCTCTCTCTCTCTCCGTCTCGTGACGCTGGCAGGCTACTTGACTGGGCAGTGTGACCCAAATGAGGGGAGCCAGAGCGGCTGCTATTACTCACACATGTGGGTTCACTTAACAGTGCCCCCCCCCCCAAACACACACACACACACACACACATACAAACACACTACGAGCATTGAAGAACTCAAAACACTCCAGTGTACTCTCCAAAGCTCCACAGAAGGAGAGTAGAAATAATCTGAAATAATACGGCACATTTTTCACCTAACTCTAAACCAAACAAAACAAAAATGCTGACTGTATTATTCTGACATTTGGACAGAGCTAAACCAGATGGCAGAAGGGGGGGGGGGGGGGACAGAAAAGACAGAGGGTTTTTATATCCCCAAATTCCTGTTCAGAGAATGGTGTGTGTCTCTCTGCACTCCCCCTTTTAAATATCACCTACAGTTTAAACCACTGGATTATCACCAGCCTTTAATTCAAGCTGCTTTCACTTGGATCTGGGGACCAATGTCATAAGAGTACAGTATCTAATTTTGCAGTCATACAGCTATAATATAGCTAATTATACACCCTGTCTCCTTCTGTTCAACCTAAATATAAAATGTCAGCAGCTACCCGCTAAATCCCACAAAAAGCTCATGAACACAGCCCTACTGGGTCACACAGTTTAGTTTACCTCGAACATTAAGTCTTGGAGAGAGTATGAGTGTGTGTGTGTGAGTGTGTGTGTAGCATGCGGGTGACTTTCCTCCATCAACTCAGCAGATTAACAGGCCCATACCCTGCAGCAGTCACTGGACAAAGAGGACCTTTGGCCATTGTGTGGGTCTAATAAACTGGACTCATTCAAACAAGGGCCAGTTAGGCCTCGCAGCGGCCCCTGCACAGCTGCCCAGTTCAACAGGAAGCCAGGCCAGCGGGGTCAGGAGTTGCAGGCTACCTGTAATTTGCTTTGCTTTCAGCTTCACACAAAGTCGCAGGCCTTATTTTTGTTCCAGAAGAAAATCAAATGTATATTTAGTCTTGTGGTGGACCGCTCTGATGATCTACATCCAAACAAAACAGCTGATAAGGTGGACTTAATGTCTGCAAACTGCATGGATGGGATATCTGGATTTATGAATATGGGTTTAAAATGATTCAACGTTATTACAGAAATCTCTTTCACAGACAGCGTTGGGGGGAGAGAAGGGCGAACACAAATTGTAGTTTGGAATATACCCGATATTCATGTCTTTTTAATATAAAGGCCAGAGACCATTCCAACCAAAATTACATTTCAACCCAAATGAAAATGCTTTTAATGTGAAATAAAAACAGCCTGAGCAATAAAAAAAGTCTTCTCTAACTGCTGTTAGGTTGTAAAATATGCACAAAATGGTTGCAATGACCTAAAAAGAAAACTCATTGTGACCATGGAATGGTAAGGCATTGGGGTAGAAATGAAAAGTAGATATTGGGTTATTATACTGAAATACAACCCATGTGTAAGCCATTGCCTGACTTTCCTTTGCTTAACTAATTAGACCTACAGTGTTTCAAAGGTCAGATTGTGAACCCTTATTAAACTATACACGAACATGCATAATCCTGAGAAACACAAACAACCGAACAAGACACTGTGTCACGCCAGAGGCAGCTTTGAGAGGCTTATTCATTGATCTCATTTACTGACTGCGCTGGCCGCCAAAACCTGAAGTGGCAGAAAACAATCCTGTGAAAAACAAGAGAGGCCACCGTAAAACTTTACAAGCAACCCACTTTTTGCCTGCCACCCCTTGCGTGCTGCTGTTGACTTTGGGTTTTCTTTTTACCCAACATATTCCATTTTCTGTCTTGTTTCCTCTCCACTTGCTCCGACCCAAAGTCAAACTAAACCGTGTTGTTAGAAGGAAATGCTTCTTGTAATGAATTGTGGAATTTTATTCTCACAGTTTCAATCAGAGTATTTTTTTCCCTCTTATTCTAAACATGTGGCCCCTTGCCTTGATGTTCAAAAAGAAACTTCAAAATGGCCAAACCACCAAACAACAGTCAACTTATCTTTTTTCAGACATTAGGCAACACTTGGAATTGGTTCCATTTGATTTCAGTTCACTTGACTGCTTACGATAAGTTGAGCCCCATCCTGTCAGCCCCCCAGGGGCCCACCCCCCCATGGGGCCAGTGGACTGGGCTGGCCCCTGCAGTACTCTGGAGCTCGGTAAACACGCAGATGAAAAGAACATTCCTCCACTGTCCCTGTGTTCTCCATTAGCGCACAGATGAGAACGAACTGGAGGGAGATGGGTGACGTAACACTCCCCAGTAAACAATGGGTCAGAACATTCCTTTTACAAACAACAGGCTGCAATTGTGATGGGTTGGGGACAAAATAACAGAGCACTGTAAGCTAGTCGGCTAGTGAGCATTAGCTGATACGTTAATACCCACACAGAGTCAAGAGGGTAAGTAAGCAAGTGCTGAGAAATCAATGTAATCGGAGAGCAGAGAGAAGAGGAAGAAGGAAAGGGGAAACAGTGAGGAGGTGGAGGGGGAGGCGGGGAGGTTAAGGTGCAGGGAGATCCCTTGGCCCCGTCTCCCTCGGAGGCAAGAGACGCCACTGCAGTGTGGAGGAGATGGAGGAGGTTTCACTTCCACTTAATTGCGTATCACTCGATCACTTTCACATGTTCCTTTCTCCTTAGCTCCCTCCTTTCCACTTCTCTTTTTCTCTCTCTCTCTCCCTCCTTCTCTCTCTCTCTCTCTCTCTTTCTCACTCCATCAAACTCCCTTTCAAGTTTCTGGGGGAGAGCAGCCAAGGCCCACTGGAGTTTCCATTGCTCATGACTTCCCTTTCCACCATAGCCAGTGTGAGCCTTCACCAGTACACCTCAGACCACAACCCTCCTCCTCCTCCTCCTCCTCCTCCTGCTGTTTGTCCTCCTCCAAGGCCTGAAACCAAGCGCCCTCGTAAACCTCACACCGTTAACTTTACAATCCAGCAGCAAAAAGCAAAACACATCAACAAATAAATAAATAAATAAATAAACCAGCTCAATAATACACATCTGCGCAAGGCATCAATCTATAGTTAAGTGAGGTCTTTGGAATTCCCCCTCGTTTAGACTGCTTCTGCACTGCTCAGGGAACGTTCACTGGCCTGAGTTTGGTTGGTTCTTATAAAGTGGCCGATGCGCTGCCTGTCACATCAGTTATGATTTCCACAGTCTTCATCCAGAATGAGAAGAGAGGAAAGAAAAGATGAGTTCCAAGCTCCAAAGAAGGACAGATTAAGGAGTAATTCTCCCTGTCGTGTGCTGTGAGGAGCCCCTTTCTAAATTTAAATTTTTGTCATCTTTGTGCCAGACAAACGGCTTGGCTGAAACTGAAACCCATTCCTGTCTAGCCATGACAGCAGTGCTGTGAATGATACAATTGTCAAACATCACATTTTAACAGGGACTTCAGTCATGTCTGAACGAAATGTTAGAGGGATAACAACTGACAAAATGTTCCTTAGCATGCAATGCAACTACTGTATGCAAACTCCTGTTCAATGTTAATACAAAGATGCTACATTTGTGCGGGTTTGTTTTACAAAGGGGAAAATTGGTGTCAGGCTTTCCACTTCGGCAGCAATGACGAGCTGACCAGGGAAGTGATTTAAACATGTGGTGCTTAAATCCACCATACCTTTTTCTTGAACCATGAAGTCCTCAATGTTTAGCGTGTAAAATTATACCCCAGTCTGGCCAAATTCAGAGTGTACCTTCCGTGTAAAGTTTCCAACCATTACAAAAGGTTTTGCTGAGGCATTTCCAAAAGATTTCCCTAGGAACCTGCCATGTTTTCATTCAGCCCAAGCAGGGGGTATTTATAGCTGGGCCTTCCCTAATTATTGTCTAGACACAAACCTGCAAAAACAATGTGGGACTTGCTTTGCACGGGCAGATGGAATCATATTAACCTGTGTCAACACTTATCACGTATGCATGTACTACGTTATTTTTGTTTTGAATTCCCCTCGCGTGTCCACCGAAGGAATCCAACTTTCTGATTATGCCCATGCAGCATAAAAACGCTCCTGGCGGAAATCTCAAAGGTCAGTCTCAGGGTGTGCCAACAAGTCACACTTACATCTTATCTCAGGCCCTCTGTTTCAGCTGTGTATTTAGGCACATATAAAGGAGTGCTCGACAATGACTGTTTACAGTTTCTTTCACATTATGACAAAACCACCGAGAGAAACATGATGACATGCCTGACAGGCATTTCAATGGCATGAGATGTGGTATAGCAGCCATTTTTGGAGCCACACAATTTTTAAGTCACTGTGACAGATGCTATACTAAAGCTATGAGTTTGGAAAACACAGGGATGGAAAGTACCACTGGTCATAATTTAAGGCCATATGCAGCTTCTAATGAGTAGTTGCAGCTGCCAACCTAATGTCCACTGCAGAGAACATACAATGTGACTGCAGTAGATTCCATGACTTTACGATACAAACCTTCCAGCCACACTTCACATACGCTCCCCAAATCAGTCACAAACAAGAGAGGATGGGCACATGAGATGACAAAGGGCTCAGGTAAATAGATAGATAGATGAATAGATGAAGGGCTCAGGGAAATAGATAAAGGAGATCTGTTTATCCTCAGGCCCGGCTCAGGGGAATAGCATAATGTTAAAGATGGCGATGCACGCGGGGCACTCTAGAGCAAATGGCTAACAGTTCCTGTACCGCGTTCGGGTCCAAGTGTCCGTGGGGACATGGGTTCAAGTCCGACCCGGGTCATTTCCCAACCCCCCAATCTCTCTTCTCTCCCAATCCCTTGCTTCCTGTCAGCCTCTTCACTGTCCTATATAATAAAGGCAAAAATACCAAAAATATATACTTTAAAAAACACTTGTGACTTCAAAAGCAACACGTAGACGTACACACACACACACACACACACACGCACTGATGTTCTGAGGCTCTGGGTCTGTGAGCAGGCGTGTGGGAGTCAGTCACTGTGAGGATCTGTGACATTAGGCTACTTATTCCATTTTATCAGCCAAGATCTGGAGCAGTGCAGAAGCAGAGAGCCAGGCCCCACCGTTCTCGCCCTCACTAGGGCTTTCAGGCAGACGGAATAGGCCAACTGCCTCCAGACAGGGGGAGCCCAGCATATGAGGCATATGGAAGGCAGTGTAGAATTCAGTGCATACAGGTCTATCTCCATTACCAATCGTCATGTGAATAGCAGCCTACTATGCCAAACCAGGGAATGCTATACTCAATGCTGATTCATGAAAACACAGGGTGGGCCTTGGCCTAAAGAATGAACACCACAAAGTCCGTGTTACATGCACTATTTGGAGAATCCTTTTCAGAAAAGGAAAGGACTATCCCATTGTGGTGAAATGAATGTCCACATCCCCCCAAAAAACATACTGTACACACATGTGTGTGGAGATCTGAATAGGACCATCAAGCCTGGGTGGGCTTCATCATCCAGCACACGCCAGCCTGCTGTTATTACTACCATTCTTCTCTTCCCTGTGGCTGCTATGCATAGAAATGCAATTTCAGCATTATGTATTCATGAAGCTCTCGTCTACCATCAACACGGCGGCACACATTTAACCTACACACATATACTGACACACACACATAAATTCACATACACACACAGCTTGCCACCCACAGTTACCGTGGCAACCCCAGATGTTTTGGTACATCCCTGTGGGCCCCTCCTGGCGAGCAGATCCAGAGGGCGTAGTTAGGGAGGGAGGGAGGCGACTGCTGCCTTCTTCCCCCCATGGCTGCCAAAAATAGCCGGGGAGCAGCCAAAGAGGAGCAATAACGACGGCCTAAAACACATTCTTAATCTCTACCTGCCGAGGCTGACTGACCAACTTCATCAGGTAGCCTGTGCCAAAGAAATTCCCCCCCCCCCCTTTGTTTCATCGTGTGAGCAAACTGGTGATTAATCATGCCTGGATTTGCCTAAGTTAGACGCTGATTAATGTCTGAGAGGAAATGCAGAAGGAAACTGTTTGATTAGAACTCCCTGCCGCTACCACTTGGCCCAGTGATATTACAGAGCCATTGTACAGGAGCGAAAGGGACGCTAAAAATATGCCCAGTTATCAGGAGCAGTGCACCAAGTTGAAATTCAGCACAACCTTTGCCCTCATTGCAAGCAAAGGCAATACACTTCCACAATTACTTCCAAATTACAGGCTACGGGTCATATAGGCTGAACTTCAGTAAACCTTCACATACTAAACCTTGTTCAGAATACAGAGGCCCTTCAGTGGTGATGAAAGTAACATCAGAGCCCACATTTGGTTTCCATTAGGCTTATGTTTGAGAGATTGAACTCAGAGGGTATAATTATAATGTTAGCTACCCACACCATATGTTGCTGCTGCCTGAGTCAGATAAAGTGAAACCCTGGGAAAGCACTGTAGTAGGATAGATTGTTTGTTTTGTGTAGATTAATCAGTCAAAATTGACCAAATGATCAGAAGTTGTTGTGTATTATCACACTTGTCTGTCAGGAATTTATGTCAAATAAGATGTCTATTTATTATTGTACACGGTGTTATGAGGTGGTAATAACTAGAGATGGACTTAACCTAGGCTAAATAAAGGGTGAACAATCTGAGTTTCTTAAACTGTGAGAAACTTGTGGTGTGCTGAAGGCAGCAGTCACAATGTAGCATGCTTTCCAAGGAGAAAAGAAAATACATAGTTTATCTCAACATGCCAATAGCACATTTGGCAGTAGACTACACTATTCTAACAACTAGAACGTGAGAATTGTTTGAGACAGGCCTACACAGCCAGTCTTAACCAACAGAACTGGAGGCAGAGATAATAAGAAACATTCAACATTTCTCAGGGCGTGTAGCTCATCTCAAAACGATCACAGATGTTTCATGGTAGAACAACTTGACTCAAAAACGCATACACTTTCAACTGTCTCTTAACTACAGTCCTAAACTCAGTTATGGAACAATACCAGGTCTGAGTCTGAGTCTGAGGTCTACGTGAGGCTACCTACCTTCACATCAGGAACCATTTGCCTCACTTTGAACGTTGTCCTGGATCCCGTTAACATTTTCACATCAACAAACGTATCTTTCTATATCCTTACAAAATCCAATGAGAACCCATGCGGTACTCAAAGTCAATAACAGTGTATAAGCGGTGCTTTGGTCCATTCCATGTTTCTCTGGAACTGTTACTGTTCTCTGCATTTAACCTGCATCACTGAGTGTAGAGGTGTTCTCTGTAGCTGAATAAACCACTCTCGTTGAATTTTGCTGGTCTTGAAGCGGAACCCATCCATACCTCCCTCCTCCGACCGCAGCTTGAGTAAGTTCACCGTTAATTGTAGCAGTCTAGCTTTTAGAAACGTCCTCTTCCTGAGAACACATACGTAGATGACCGCCGACGCGGAATGAGAACGCTTCCCATTAGCTACATTTGTTTACCCCTCGCCATACTGAAAATGACACAGTGGAGCGCTACACAGTAACAAAAAAAGACACCCAAGCGTCTCTATGCCTCTTAAAGGGGCAGGCAGTCTTACTGAGAAACGAGGAAACTTGAGTTCAAGTGAGAGTTCTGTGCCTTTCAAGACCCGCTTCAGTTTAGGCTATGTTAAATGAAGAATAACATTGTCAATCTAACAAAACGGGTGATAGAGAAATATTGACACAAGCTCATAGTCCATAGTCTCAAGCTCATAGTCTATTATAAACGTTCCCCTCAAGTGGAAAAATGCAATAACTTAGTATCTCAAGGTGCAGAAACACTTAAGCGCAAAGGAAGGATGTTGGATGGATGCCCACTGAAATGGGACAATTTGAGACCCTGCCGTTTTACGACCTTTCACACATGGAGAAGATTTGATCAAGTTCAATGGGCTCATCTGTCCCGCTGTTTACTTAATTTAACGTCATTATGTCGCCTGAAGAAAGTGAAATAAATAACGAGTTAAGGGGAATTTTCACATTTATTTTATAGTTGCTACAACACAGTTGACTAAGCAGAATCCCATCACATATTCGTCAAGTCTCCGAAATGGTCATCATCACTTACCTGTTTTGAAGTCTCTTCCTCAGACCGCACCTGTGAACTGTATCCACCTGTAAATCCGCTCAATGCCTTCTTTCTGCAGCCTTGCCAGTGGTTTGAGCCACTCTTAATAGCCTACTGAACATTGCCGTATCCCACTCACAATCTATGGTCAGTCTATTCCTCTAATTACAGTTTTTATCAGAGAAACATTTCACAGGTGACCTGTCTAGCGAAGTGCAGGCAGTGTTTGTGGGCTCTTTGCCTTTGAGCGCTGGCATGTAGTACATATGATATCACAGAGGTTTCATTTGGAAACGGATACCTGCCAAGCAAAAAGGAGAAATGAAAAGTGATCCGAAAGATATCACTGCTCTACTTATTAATTCATAAGAGCCCCACTGTGAATTTATTGAAGTGAAAGGAGATCAAGTTTGGGCAACGGGTTGCAGGAGATTGTATTTGTAGAATACCCAAATGATTCTTTCCCCTTATTTTGCAAACAGAAGAACTTGTGCTTCAGAGCAATGCAGAAAGCAGCGGACACCAGCACCACTATTTGGATCATGCACCGACTTTTGTTGGTAAATGTGAACCATCTGTGAAACCAGATGAGTTTGAACTGACTGGAATGTAGAATATGTGTACAAGGAAGAGTAAAGTACGTATCTACAATAAAATATGATAAGGCTGATGATTCAACCTAGTAATCATGATCCATGTGATGAGTTTATCTAATCTTTTTGCCTCTCAATAGTTGGTGGGACAGATATAGCCTGACCAGGATTTTTTTACCAGCACTGCCAAGTGGAAAAGGTGAAATCCAAAAGGATAGTGTGTTGTGGATCTCTGTGCATGTGTGCTTGCCTTGGTGGAAAAGGTGCAATCCAAAAGGATGGTGTATTGTGAGTCTCTGTGCATGTGTGCTTGCCTTAGTGAATGGGCAAAAAATAACTTACACCACACATAAATAAGGAATCTATTTCTGAACTTACGACAACTCAAGATATTTGGTTTACCACACTCCAAGTAGAGGTGTGCATTAGCTGGACAGAGAGTCATTTTCTTTGGCATTCAACAGAGGTGGATGTGTAAACGGACATAGACCTAATTGCCTGCACACAGTATGATCCTCAACACCAGAGTTCCTTTTCACATGAATTTGAAAGTAGTTTCTGATCAAACAGAAAGCACATTATAGACACATTCAAGGGGGGAACAAAAGCATGACCACAGGCACTGTAGTGTTTAAATACAATGAGAATTTTATTCAAACGGTGCAAATAAAAAAAAAAGAGAGAAAACAATAAAACTAAAAGATAATCAGATGTTCTTTCTATCTAGATTGCACTGTCACACAGCCTGGGCTTGCCTCTGCCAACATGGATGGGGTGGGAGAGAACACGGATCACGAAGAAGGAGCATGACCCCATCAAACTACGCATGATGCAAAATATGGGGGACATACCCTTCTGCAACATGCCAAAGCTGCAGTTCCATGCAAACCAAAGCATCCCATGGAAGTAATTGTGAATGACTGTCAGGAAAATAAAAAAAGTACATACTTTATAAACCCGGCTCAGCTATACCTCAAACTTAGTAAAAAGAAAAGAATCCATGTTGGGACATAAACTGCGACAAGCTGAGTGCCTCAGTCAGGTCCTGTAAATTCAGTTGTATTGATTTCTTTATGTTTTACTTGTTTTTGTGATGAGATTGCAAATGAATTCGTGTGTAAAGGGGTGTATGTGTAATATGTATATGCATGCAAGTGTGTGTGTGTCTCTGTCTGTGAGTGTGTGTGTGTGTGTGTGTGCGTGTGTGTGTTATGAACGTCAGTGAGGCCCGTCTGTCTGACCAGTAGCCATATGTGAAAGAACATTCTGGTATTCCTAAAATTAAACAAACAAAATCTTCCTGAAAAAAAAAAACCTTCCTATAAATATATATTTCAAAACCACACCTTTTTTGTCAGGTCATTAATGAAAGTATTAGTTTGTTCACAAGAAACCATCAGACTGAAGAGCCTTTTTTTGTGGTCAGCCTCAATGGCCAAACAGAGAAAGGAAAGAAAAATCATTCCAATGAATACTGTCTCCCATCACCATTTTGACTACTGCAGTTTGGTATCCGTTCAGTTTAGTGTCCAACAATATACATTCTTTTCTTTAAAAACACTGTAAAACGTTTGGTATGGTTTACAAAAATAACTTGGAACATATTTGTACAACCTTGCGTTGTCTTTTCTTTTTTAATATAAAAACAAAAAAGTTTGCAGTCTTATTGAAGTTCAATGCACAATATTTTCTTTTAGAGTGCTTTCCGTTCTTGGAATAAATGAAGCCACTGATGTAAGCTAAGGTTACATTGTAGGGAGAAATAAACACTCAAGTTAGTTGCCATCAAATTTTCGACTTTTCCTTTTTTCACTTTTTTCACAAGTCCTCTTGATTGTGCCATTAAGCTGCAATACTTTTTTTGTGAGGGCAAAATAAGCCATTAGCACTTGCGCGCACGCACACACACACACTCACAATTTAAATAGAGACATGGTCATACACGGATTCTCACTGAGAATTAGCAGGGAAGGACAGAGCTGTAACAAAACTGTGCACACCACACAAAACCATCACCATGAGATCACTTCTAGAAACATGTCTGCCAGTTTGAAAAAAGATTGGTCTTTATTTTCAACAGAAGACAGATACCCTTTATGTACATTGCCGAAGCTCAAATACTCTCTAGATCAACTTTTTTTTAGACCTTTCTGATTCAATTCATAAATTGTTAGGTAAACTGGTGAAGTGAACTTATTGCCTATCCTCTCCATACTAAGGAAACTGATACAAGAGCGCCATCCACTGGGTATGGCAGTGATTGCACAAAAAAAAAGAAGTAGCGAGGCAAATATGAGAGCATGGCAACAATTTTTTTATACCCATCAGATGCAAGTCACTGTAAGTGTGAACGACCAAATGAGAATAGCTTTGTAATTTCCAGACCGCCAATTTCAAGGGTTAATATATCCATCTGCATTTGAAGTGCTTGCTTTACGATCAGTATGTCTGTGTAGTGTGGTTGGTAGTGATTATCACAGGGATCACGTCCCAGGTTATTTCAATTCTGTCAGCAATACGATGGCAAATAACAGTGTAATAATGCCAACCTACTCAAAGCTTTAAGAGTATTATTGTTGTGCAAAATTAACCGCACCACATAGCTTTGCTGCCTGTGAGGGTAATGTTTTGGGGTTATTTCCTTTCTCCCCCCCGTCCATCTTTGCCAGGTATTTCCGCCACCATGGCAGATCCTTAACGAGACCTTTGTCCATCAACCAACATGGCTGCAACTTCAAAACTCCAAAAAAGAAAGGGTGAAAGAAAGAGGAAAAATAACAGGCCTGAGAGAGGCCTCTGCCAAGCACATGGCATTAAGCACTGTTTGGAAACACACACACACACACACACACACACACACACACACACACACACACACACACACGCACGCACACACACACACACGCACACACGGTGTGATGGCCAGAAAAGCCATGCTCCCAAAATGGCTTCCCACAGATTTTAGAATTTGAAATAAATAAAAACGGGGAAACATCAGGCTTTTATACAGAGAGACAGAAACCCGTAGAGCGGATGGGCCAAGAGAAAAAGGCAACTTGGAAACAACAAGAGATGAGAGAGTGATGCCGTCATCCTCAGAGAACACATCGAGTTGCACTCGTGCCTATCTGTCAAGAGCAAGCAGGCCGCACCTCTCTTGACTGAGGAAGCAGACATCCCAGGTCCGAAATGACACACAGCATGCCGTATTCACACTGGGACACACACACACACACACACACACAAACACACACACACACACACAAACGCACATAACGGTCGGGACCTAAGAAAAAAAGTGCTTCATTTTTGTGCAGAAAGCCGCCTAGTGACTCGTCATGGTCACTCTCTCTACTTGGACATCACATCATGCCGTGACTCGAGCTTTTTTGAAGGTAGGGTATCGCAATGTTATGTATTATATCTTTTTTGCATGACAACTGGCATCAGTTTTGTCTGGTTTAATTTTACCGCAATATTGCTTAGAATATATCTGATTAGCCAGGCTAGACCCTTAACTAGACCTAATATGACACTAATGACCTTTTGTTTGCATATATATAGGAAAATATATATACGCTGACCACAGAGTTAAGCTAATTACGCTGACTTTTACAAGAATTCGATACTGGCTATTTGTTTGAAAAAAGCTATACTGTACCATCAGAAACCAGAACATTGAAACACTCTTTAAATACACCAATATTGAAACGGAGAATGAATATCAGTTTCTTATCAGAAAAAAAAAACAAGTGCAGCAGCTAGTTGACCAGTAGCATCTACATTTCTGCAAACACAGAATTTTTTGCCAAGAGTTTTATGCCACACTAAATATTCACCTCCACATTTGTTCTGTGATTATTAAGTGTCACAGGCCGACAGCCATCTTGTGACTTCTTTCCTTCGATCGTTAGCAACACGAATGTCGACTTAGAAATACCATCTGTCAGAGCATATCAGAGACGTGGTTTGTAGTGTGTGTAATGTCATGGAGAAAAGAACGAGTTCTTTTAGATGGCTGCTGGGCTGAAACAGTTCGACGGGGCCATCAGGCTGAGATGACAGAACAGGAGAGCACCGTGCCAAACCCACGTTTAGCCAAACATATATTTGCCGAGAATGCTTTGCTTTGCCAAACTTTGAACATCTGACTGACAGAAATACCGAAACCATTGCTATTTGATTTCACTGGCACTTGCTTAGTATTTGCAACAAATATTTTGATTTCAATGTTTTTTTTTCAATATTTTCTTTTCTCTACCCATAGAGGAACTATGAGATTCTTTGATTCATTGAAATAACTTTCGCAAAACCAAAACCTCAGTCCAGTGGTAAACAATCTACCCTTGGCTGACCTTTTTCTAATTGACCTACAGTGCCAAAGACTGTATGCTCCTTACAAAAAATAATAGATAAACAAGCAGTTCATGGTTGTGCTTCTCATATGCCTGGGGTTGTGTATGTGTGAGTGTGTGTTGCACTATTTGAAACGCAATTAAGCATGTTGCACTTTCAAAAAAAATTATGTCGCCTGCGGTTTACATTCACTCCACTAGGGGGAGCCAAAACAGAGGGTGACCGTAACAATGCTGAGAGAAGACTGCGGAGGGCCATTTCTCTCCTCCACATCTCAGGTCCTCCACAGACAGAGCCAAAGTCCCAATCGAATCCTCTTTCCCATCAAAGCCCGTCACAGTTAAGACTTGCCACAATCTCCACAGTCTGCATGGAGAGGGAGGACTCATCGTTCCAGTTCAAAAGGCAATGTCTGTGACGTTTTTTTTTTTTCCTTTTGAAGACAGAAGCCTCAGTTGCCCCCAGGTAAGCAGGCAGGCCGGCAGGCAGGCAGGCAGGCAGACAGGGCATGTAGACCATTTGCCGCACTTTTTCCCCTCACCGCCCCCCAGAAGCTCAGAACCTGTGGATGGTTGGCTCCGTTTCCCTTCTCTTGAGCTCCTCCCGATAGCAGTAGGAGCAGTAGTTGCTCGTCTCGGGGTGTCCGTAGAAGTTGCAGCTGGGTGTCCGGCAGCGGGTGGACTGGAGGCTGGCCAGGCCACCAGCGCTGCCCAGGGAGTAGTGCCGGACCGGAGGCGGACCGTTGCGACCACTGTCCAGGCCCGAGCGCAGGTCCCGGTAGCCGTTGCTGTACCCGCCGCCGCCTCCTACAGGCTCAGGGTCCAGCTCAGAAGGGTAGGTGGAGAAGCAAGGGTTGACCCTGGAGGGACTGGCCACCGCAGCAGGGGCGACAGGAGGGTGGTACTGGGGGTGGGGCGGATCTTGAGCCACGGGGCAGTGGCGGGGGAGGGTGGCGTACGACGGGAACCCAATGTAGGAGGAGGAGGAAGGGCCGGGTGGACCGCCGCCGGCTAGCTGTCGGCGAGTGTCCATGTAGCCGTGCGTGTGCAGGGACTGGGACAGAGGGGCCGGGGGCGGCTGGGAGAGGGCGGCGGCGGGATGCTCCACCAACGTGGGGCGCGGGATGGGCACCACGCCCGAGTACAGGTTGGGGCTGAAGACGGACGGTTTGAAGTTGCTAAACGAGCTCGAGGTTCCATCCGTCACCAGCTGCTGCTGCTGCTCCTCCTTCGCGCCTTCGTAGCCCACGCTGCCGCCACCGCCGCGGTATCCCAGGTCCATTCCTCCACCTTCCTTGCGGGGCAGCGTGCCGTTGGGGGTGGTCAGACCGGTCCCGCCTCTCCTCTCGGCCTCGCGCCGCTGCTCCTGCTCGGTCCTGAAGCGCTCCTCGGCGTCGGCCAGGTACCGCTGGATCATCTCCTCCTGGAAGGGCTGCCGGTTGCTCGTGGTCAGCTGCCCCGCGAAGATGTACTTGCGCTCGCCCTGCATGGCGGCCCGCAGGATGCCCAGGCTCACCTTCACGTCCGTGCTGTACTTGTACGGGTCCGAGTCGCCCGGGCTGCCCCCGACGGGCCGCTCGATGCTGGAGGATGGAGACCCTTTGCCGGAATCCTCGGAGCTGTGCATAGAGGGGGAGCCGTCCTTGCTGCCCTTGCGGCCCCTGAGGGAGCCCTTCTTCTTCTCCGTGCCCTCCCCTTTGCCCAACGTGCCGCTGCCGGAGCCCCCGGCGCCCCCCTTGCTCGTCATCAGGCCGCCCACGTTCTTCTTCAGCTTACTGCCCAGGCTCTTGCCAAAGCTGCCCAGCTTGTTGGCCACCGAGTCCGCCCTCTTCTTGTCCCGGTCCTTCTCCTTGTCCTTGTCTTTCTCCTTGTCCTTCTCCTTGTCCTTGTCCTTGCGGCTCTTGTCCTTGGGGGCAGAGCTGTTGCTGGACGAGCTGGAGGAACTGGAGGAGCCGCTGGGCTTCGACGAGGAGCTGCCCCCTGTGGTGGTGGTGCTGTCGCCGTTGCCGTTGGAGCTGCTGCTTACCGACTCCTTGTCGGACTCGCCAGAGTCCGGGGGACTGCGTGCCTCCTCACCAGCAGAGGCAGTCGGCGACTCCGGCTGGGCCAGTGGAGCCTGCTGTAAAGACACAGGCACAAAAACACATCACTGTCACTGTTATGATCAACTAGAAGAAGATCTATGCCTGCATAGCTGTTCTATTTATAGCTCTAGCATTAGAAGTACTTGTAGTAGTAATACAGTATTCTGTTGTCTGCACGCAAAGATGCATCTGCAGGAATTAACTGTAGGATTAACAGTCATCCTGTGCATTGCATAACATTAATCATGAAGAAAATCCATACAACATGCAACTATAGTAAGTGTAGTACAGTAAATATATGCCGGGATTATTTTGTAAACTGCATCATGCATCATGTTTGACCATGTATAGCTTGTTCCATAATCTCTACATCCGACTGAGAGTATCCTGAAAAGAGGTTTCCCTAGACACTGTTAACTGTAACCATTGACCCTCATCTAAAGCATGCAATCATTTATCAATCGCCTGTACCTCACAAGGCAGTGGTAGCCAGGTCACAGTCATGTAGCTGTGCAGGAGATGCAGCTTGGCTTCCAAGGAGAGGGTCACACTAGGGGAATACAAAGGGAAAAATAGGTTCCATTATGCTGATGACATGATGTTATACTGGAGATTGAAGGATTTGGAGATGCCCGCACCCACCCCTGTTCAACCATCATCCCCAAACCGAAACAAGTTGGAAGATATATGGTTGTAATTAAAAGAGCTACTACAACTACTGTCTGACCTCATTTCTCATTTCATTATTCTAAATAGAATTATTCTTGCATCGTTATAAACTTTAAAATACCTGAGCAGTACTCAATGCTAAGATCTGACATTCCCATGAACCCTAATTATAAGGTTGGATATCCAAAAAACTTAAGAATAGCACTACTTTGCCATGTGCCTCGATTCTTTTGCAGCTCTGTAATCAACAAACAAAGCCTGGTACAAAAGCCAAAGTTTAAAAATATCCTCTTGTTCTTCGCTGTGCTATTTCCAGACGGCTCCTTCTGCAGCAGGCTTTCACTGATAATCCTCCCTGACTGTCAAGGATCACTAATCAGGAGAGCAGGCTAATCATGGTTGGTGATAACCAGGTTTTGCAAGGGCCACCCCCTGCAGAGCAGACTGAGAACTTAAATGAATTAACATTCTTTTTAATGGTTTTTCCCTCCATTTACTTACTTGGAGTAACTGTTAAATAAACAAACAAACAAACAAACAAACAAAGAAACAAACAAGTAAACAAACAAAACAAATACCCAAATTAAATCAATGCCCCCTACATAGTTCTGGCTGGAGACAACATACCGAAAGGGTAGACGAGTAAAACATGAAGGATCACCACTATACCTGGCAAGCATGACGTTGTCACCATCGTCCTTCCCCCATTCCCAGTCCTTCCCTGGGTCCACAGCAAAGTGGAGCGGCAGCATCTTATGGTCTGAATCAGTCAGGGGAATCACCGCTACAAAGAGAACAAAAGAGGCAAAGCAGTTAAGGTGGGAAATCATGACTAACGTTCCCCTCACTTCACCCTTCCTTTACCACCTCGCCTTCCTAGAACAGGGAACTACAGGGAATCACTGGACCTAGAAGTAGCGGTCTTATTGGAGAAGAAAGAAGCTTAAACAACAAACTCTCTGAATAAGAGAGAGGCCAACAGTCTCAGCGAACAGTACCATTCACACTACTTGAATATGTCTGAAAATACTTGGGGGAAATGAACAAATGGAAAACCAACTAGAGTTCAAACCAGTCAAGGTTTGAACTCTAGTTCAAGCAGTTCTAGCAGTCAGACAATAGTTCAAGCAGTTCTAGCAGTCAGACAATAACTTGTGTAACAATTGAAAATGGAATTATATTAGTCTTGATGTGTTGATCAAAGTAAACACCATTATGGTAGACAATGTGGTATGGTAGACAGTGTAGACATTTTTTCTCTAAGCCACCTTTCTGCCACTGTCTCAACCAAAGGCAGTCGGTTAGAAATACCTCAAGGGGCAAACATCCACGGAATCCATTCAAATCTTACAGATAGGGTACACTGGGTGTACAACTGACATGTTCCACTCCTGGAGTGTTTAAAATAGCTCTGGAGGACTAGTCTAACTTTTAAAATATGTGTGCACCAGTATCATGTCCTGTGTAGACAGTTCCATTGACAGTGGAGGTTAATTTCTGTAGCTGACGCTCCGTAAACGGAACCCTTCAGTAACGTGCTCGGTGTAGCCTGCCTGTAGTGCTGATGAGGACTCTACCTTGCTCTTTAGTACCATCCTTCTGCTCCATGGACACCAGGGCAGAGAAGTGGGCCTGGTCGTAGGCCAGCACCAGCGGTGAGCGGTGGCACTTGCTAGCTGGGACTTCCAGGGGCAGGTAAATCCCTCCAAATGGAATCGGTGCAAAGGCTGGTGGGAGAGGAGAACAGAACAAAGCAGGTTAGCCTTTAGCTACCTCGGCTTCAGCCATTCTTTTTAGGAGGTCTGGCCAACACATCAGCCTCTGAAACTTTCTGAAACTAAACTTTTTGTCAGTCTTTGTTGGCTTTTCGCGGGTTGGGTCAGGTTGGGTTAAAAATCAGAGCGTAATTTTGCGGGTCGGGCGGGGCGGATTGGCTGTCACGATGGGTTGGGTTGGTGCGGGGTTAAAAAATCCTTAACCTGCGCATCACTAGGAGGGTGTGTTTGGTAGCTGGCTGCTTGTGCATGGGAAAGAGGCAACTCAAGCTGACAATCAAAGCAGCAGGATCGAGGTTGGCTCTTTCGGTCTTCCTTACCCTCTCCGCCCGAGTCCCTTAACATGGTGTCGGCCACCACCACGATCGGCCTTCGCAGCACATGGGCCAGAACAAACACATGGAACTCCTCCAGACTCTCGTACACCGGCTCCTCTGAGGATTCCGCCCTACACACACACACACACACACACACACACACACACACACAAAGTCATGATGAGTCAGCTAACCTCTCCTGCTTAAGCCAGCCAAATTCATAATTTATGGAAACTGCAATGGCTTGTCGCCATACAGAATACTTTGCATTTTGGCATGATCATGAGACATACAAGTGTTAGAATATGCAAGTGACTGTTGAAACTATGAAAGTGACTGCTAGTTGCCCATGTAGTGAGCCTGGATTTCTGCCCTGATAACGGTGGCCTACCCGTTGCTGCCGTTGGCGCTGTAGTGGATTCTGGGTTCGCTGGATGCCAGCTTCAGTAACTCGTTCCACTCCTTCTGCCACTCCTCCTCTGTGTACACCAGACCCGACTGCACGGACACACACAGATACAATTTCACACCTGCTCCTACGCACTTTACCAAGGCCGTTACAAAGCAGGTCACAGTAATTACTGACATAACACCGCAGACACACTTACACAAACAGGGGCCCGTCTTCCGTAAGATATACGCCACAGACACACTTACACAAACAAGACCCTTTTACATCATTTAGCAGAAGCTTATATCCTAAACATATCACAAGGGCCACCATTCCCTGTTCATTGCTAGTAACTCAGGGTTAAGTGCCTTGCTCAAGGGCACAAGGGTGGAAGCCGGGTATTGAACCCACAACTTTTCAGGCATGCTAATCCAGCTCCATAACCGCTACCACCACCCCAGCACCATTTCACAAAAAAACCCACCACAGACACACTTACACAAACAAGGACTCGTTTCCCAAAAGGTATACAAGTGTAACAACCTGACTAATACTAATACTACATGGCAGTGGTGCTCTAGGTACAATCTGACTAATACTCGCTGCATCAGTCCGTGCTGACGCTGACTGGGAGCTGGGACTGGGATGTCCGCAGAGCCGCGTTAGCTTAATAATGATGCATGATTGCTCCAGCCTCAGGGAGGGCTGGGAACGGGGTGATGTACGAGCACTGGGAGTTCTGACCTCTTTGTTCTGCATGGTCTGCTGCCACCGCCATCTGCGCCTCAGTGCCTCCCTCTCCTGGCCGTGGTCCATCAGTGCATACAGGGCCTTCCGCAGCATCAGGTCCCGGTCGTGGAAACCCCACATTCCTGCGCAGCGCAGCAGGGCACAATCAAAACCACCGAAAGGTTCAAAACAAAACCAACACGAGTCACTGGCGACAGGCGGACTTGGTCTGTGTTTTCTGGTGTGAAAGAACAAACACAGCTGACCAAGGGTGAAAGGGGTGAGATCCAGTGACTGGGTCTGAGGAACACGGTTTGGCACACTGGGAGACGAAAAAGAGACCACATGAGACGCCGTCTAGGAACGGATTAATATTCCTCTGATGGGGCTTAATGTTGCTGTTGGCTTTAATTAATTAGCTGCTGTTAATCTTCCCGCGGTCACTCCGGGTTGGCATTTTAACGCTTGGCAGCCGCGCCAAGCATGGCTCCCCAAGCCCCTGGCACCTGCTAAGGGTTCACCTTAAATGTTCCTGGGACCACCGGTAAAGTCTTGCAGCTCAATATTCGGCATTTATTTATAAAATAAATGCATAAATAAATAAGCCTTACCCAACGAGGCGGCGTGGAGCAGGCAGTTCCCATCTCCGCTAGTGGCCAGGGGAAGCAGGCTCTGGCAGCCTGGACCCACACGAGTCCACCAGTTGAGTCTCCCTGCAGGCACAAAACACAAAAGAGCTTCAGCTTCGGCTTCAACGCACAACTCGGTCCCCTTCTCTCTTCATGCTCTACTGTTTCTGTTTCTGGCTCTTGCAGTCACCGGACAAGAGCTCTACACTTTCACTTTCATCCTTCATGCCACGCATGGCTGTGTTCTAGTAAAGACACAATCAGCAACGGCGAGAGTCAGGCCACGACATTACATTATAGCCCATATGTGATATAGACAGCTAAGACTGTAGACATTTGACAGACCTACTACAGTATATTTCTCATTTGATACTCAGATATTGTGGTTCTTTAAACAGTGCATCTCTACAAGGTTGTATATGTCTTAAGCATGGCAGTGTTGTGACAACAAGGACAACAAGTACATCATATAATTTGCGATGGAATTGCTATCTAAAGATTAGCGAGACGATGATGCGATCCCTCACCGGCGTGCTCCAGCGCCACCATCATGGACTGCTCGATGAGGTCGCGCTCGATGAAGCCCCGGAAGTCCTCGCGGTAGACGGTGAGGTCGGGGAGCTGGAAGGTGCAAACGGGCGTGTCCAGGAGCGGCTCGGCACTGCCGCTGCCCACGCCCGTGCTGGAGACGTGCGAGCGCGCCAGCGACACAATGGTGGAGCTGGCGTGCGAGATGCCTCTGGAGAGACGCTTCTCGTTGGCCGCTGGACACACACACACACACACACACACACAAACAAACGCTATTACAACATGTCTGACCACTACTGTGTCACAGTCTAGGGCAGGAAATAAGCAATGACTTTAAGGAACAGTTTCAAATACTACAAAGGTTATGGAGGCGAGGAGTGAACTGTGCAGAGCCCAAGTTACTGTGCTGCCTACAAAGGGCACAAGCAGTGAATGGATCGCCGTCATAACATTGAGCAACCTAACTCACTGAAAAGATCCACTCCTGCTTCATGTTGATCGTCTACATTTATTCTAATAAATACTTAGTATACTTAATACTTATAGTCATAGACATTATAAATGTTACAGTTATGTTATTTTACTTAGCAGACACCTTTGTCAAAAGCGAACATGTTAAGTTAATGTTAAGCAATCACACAATACTATGAAGTCTTCTATCAAAACTGGGATACAAACATTCGTGATTTTGCAGAGATACCAAAGGTCATGAGGGTAGTGCTCGGCTGGTGTGCGGCTCTACAGCAGTAGTATCAATGTCAATGTGCAGTGACTGGCTGTTGACCTTTACAGTGCGAGTGGGGGGGGGGGGGGGGGGGGGGGGGCGAGCGAGCAAACGAGCATACCTTGCACCACCTCATCCTGCCGGTGCAGGAGCGGACGGCTCACTCGAGCCACCTCCTTTTCGGGGGGAGGGTATTCCCTCTCTTCCACAAACGAATACGTCAAGGTGTCCGTGTGCACCTGCCTCAGCTGCTCAAAGTCGCTGAGGGCAGCGGTCAGATCCCAGTTCTTGCCTGCGGGGCATAACAGACGCGTTAGGTCAGATCAGATTGGAGTCGAAGAGCAATCACCACACAAACAAGCCCAAGCTTCTCTTCCCGGGACACTAGGGGGAAATTCATAACTGCTAATCAGTCATGGTTTGACAGTGAATCAACAGAGGCGCGATTACTTATCTTTAAACCAGCGGCTGCTGACAAATCCAACCGGCTTCTGCTGTGCTGGTCAGGGAAGGCCGCCACGTTAGCAGGACAATGCATTTTTTTTAACCTATATTGCTTTATCTGCAAGGCGTGTTGCTAGGCAACCGAGAAAAAAAAAAAAAAAAAGGGGTGGGCAGCGAGCAGTGTCCCGACTTTACCTCACTGCGTATGGATTACCTAACTAGCAGCGTTGGCTGAGAGGCCGCGCACGGGCCGAGCTCGGCTAGGCTGGGGCTGGAGCTGCACAGCACGGCAGCGTTTACGCACGGCCCCTCTGCACAGCCAGAGATACGGATGCCCCCGAGCGCTCTCTCTATTAACAACAACTGTGTGAGAACAGATGAAAGGAGAACAGACAGGGAGGGAGAGGAAGAAGAGAAGAGAGGAGAGGAGAGGAGAGGAGAGGGGGAGGCGGGGGGACGGGAGAGGAAGGAAAAATAGAAAGAGTGCTCCGTGCTCCGGGGAGAGAGAGGACTACCTTCTAGTAGGTCTCGGGCCAATCCTGGTTCAGCTCCAGTAGAACGGACAAAGTCGGACAGGACTGCGTCCATATCCAAAGTCATGTGATCATGAATTTACAATGTGGCAGGCGGCATCAGGGGAGAGAAATGTAAGACACACACACACCCACATACACACACACACGCACACACACACACACACACACACACACACACACGCACACACACACACACACACACACACTGGGTCTTCAAAGGGGCCTCCCTTTACAGCCACACCTGGAAAAAGAGATAAAGAGAAGAGGGAAACAAAATATGAGTTAGAAATTTCCTGGTTCACCAACGGCTCTACAAAAGAGTGCAGGTAACTTCACAGCAACAGAAACAAATACACGTTAACAGAACACACTCGCACATAAACACACACAAACATAGAAACGGTCGATGCAGGGGACGGACACACACACACACACACACACACACACACACACACACACACACACACAGACAAAGCGTGTCTAAATCCAGACACACGCAAGTCCACATGCCTTTGGCCCCAATAAGATCGTCTGGAACAGTGCATTAGCATTCTGCCCATCACTGGGATTCACTGACCCTCACGGGTCACACGGCTATCTCATGACTGCGGCTGCTGTGTGCGCGGCTGCTCTGCGGCGAGGCTCAGGGCTGTTGTGCTGCCGCCCGGGCGAAAAGGCCTCGCTCAGCGGAAGGCAGCGAAACGGCATCATCATCACGCAAGCGGAACAACATGCCTGGAAATAATTCCTGTTCATCGAGCCTCGTTCGGTTTGTCTTTTATCCATTTACGTTACAGTGCTGTGAACGGACATCGACTCGAGTGGCTGTTCGAAGCCCACGGCCCAAACTACCTGGAGGAGGCACTTAATGGCGGTCTTTTGAATGGCTGACACTGCCGCAGTAAGTAAAGGCCTATTTCTATCCAACACAGAGAGATGGAGACACCCACGGCTGTGTGTGTGTGTGTGTGTGTGTGTGTGTGTGTGTGTGTGTGTGTGTCACAGCCTAGCCAATCAAACACTCAAGTGGCTATGTGGTGGGTCAGAACAGTTCCTCGGCCCCCTTTGCCATGCGTCTCCATGGCGCGTGGGAGCTCAACACAGTGGACCTTCTGTTCAGCCCACGGAAGGAACTGGAAGGAACGAGATGAAAAGGTGAGATCATGAACGGTGCAGTCAGGCAGCAGCCATCCACCCACCCACACACACACACACAGGCCTTAGTTTGCCACTTCCCAATCGCAAGCTGCTATGGAAACACTGATAAGGTGTCATCTAGGTGTCAATATTGACTCAGAGAAGCAACAATATTTCTATGGGGAACAGCAACAGGGCTCGGGTCATATGCCATGCTATGAGAACACGGTCCAAAACAAAGAGCAAAGAAAGCAAATTACATCGATCGTGCCCTGTATACTGTAGGTTGTCATTTACAACTTTAAGGGGCATTCACATACGTCGCTACTCGCACATCGCTCCTCGCTTTCGTTAACTGTCAATCATTTCTATTCTACATTCTGATTTGGTACTCGCTTCACTCGCTTCACTCGCATCGCTGGAAGTTAAAATTATTTTAACTTTGTACCCGCCCACATCGCATCGCTAGTCCTCGCATCGCCTGTCCTGGCCACATTCAGCTAGAACACATTCACTTTACATTGACAGTTCTCGCTCAGAGATGGGCGAGTAGCGACGTATGTGAATGCAGCTTAAATGTTCTGCATCACCAATGAAGTAGAAACAGCTCTGCTCAGTGGAGCAAACCCTGAACTAAGGTGAGCCTTATGGTCTGTGCAGACTGCACAATTATTTTATCTTCCAAGATGATCTTTTACGATTGACCCATGTCAGATTTGTCGATCACAGAACCATAAATGCTTCCTGAGTCTTGGTTTTAAGACTGGCCAGTGGCCACATTACAAGATCATGCAACTTTTGCGTCGCCTGCCGTCAGGGACCCTGTGTGATGTCAACATCGAGGCAAAAATTCTGACATGCTAGACTGGCCTACGTCAACATTGACAAATGTGACTGGCTGGTGCTCAACTAAAACTGACATGTAACTAGGAAATTGTTAGATTCAATGAAATAATAACTAGCACAAGACAGTCCCCTCTGTTTTTAGAAAATGGCTTCAAACGTTGCAAGTGGGCTTAAATGGTGCCTTGGCTCCAAGGGTATGTCTACCCTAGCTGATGCTTTTACCCAACGCAACTCAGAAAAAGGGTCTATCAAGGTATAATGTGTGACTAGGACATGTTACAGCATAAGTACTACTTGCATAGAAGTCAACAGAAGACAGGGATGGTCAGAACAAAGAAGGTTGTGGTACTGTATGTGTAGATTAAGTAGCAGTGCTAGGAGAGGAGGTAGTCTCGGAAGACTTGGGTCTTCAGGAGGTTTCTGAAGATAGGGAGGAACGTCCCTGCTCTGGTAGGAACTGGTAGAGCGAGGGTCTCCAACTTGTTTTCCTCCGAGAGTGACTTTGTCAACATGGACATGGCCGAGAGCTTTTATGTTAGTAGTAGTAGCGTGCCATTTATTTACATAGCTGATCTCCACCCAAACCCACTGAATAAGATTTGTATGTTTTTTAAAAGGTTGCTTTCAACTCATGTACCTCCTCTCTTTGTAGACCGTGAATTTGATTTCATAGAAATTTTAACTGAGTTATCAGATTTATGAACATCTTCATCAAGCCTTAAGAAACAGGTCGGGAGCTACTGGTAGCTCAATAGCTTTCAGTTGGAAATAAGAGTGTTTCACCAACAGGGGACCACAGGTGAGAAAAGTTTGGATTGCCGTGAGCATACAGGAAGTGTATCTAGCCATTGAGTCTATAATATGTCAACATCGCCCTCATCCAATCTTCAACTCCTCCTCCTCCTCCTCCTCCTCCTACCACCACCGAGTCTGAATCAAAATCGCCCTCATACCATCTCTGATGACTCCTCCTCCTCCTCCTCCTCCACCTCCTCCTCCTACTGCTGCCACCACCGAGTCTGAATCCAAATCGCCATCCTCGTCCCATCCTTCCAACTCCTCCTCCTCTTGCCACCACTGCCCCTCTGACTCAACCAACTTTCTCAAAGCCGAATGAGTCATGGGCTCTCTCCCTCAGCTTTCTTTTCTTTCCATTTGCTCCCTCTCTCTCTCTCCCTCTTTCCTCCTCCTCTCTATTCCTCTCCCCTCCTCCCACCACACAAAGACATGCCGCTTGTGTCCCAGATATGGGTGTAAAGGTACAAGTATTCACACCGAAGCGTTTAGGTACAGGACATTAGGTTCAATACAGATGTGTACTGAGTTTACCAAATACATCTTAATACAGTAATCAACAGTAGACTTTTTGCATACAGACCATGTTACAGGCTTACTGTACTGAAAATTAACCGAACCATGACTTCAATACAGAACCATGACTTCAATACAGAGGTATGTGCCGAATCTGGATTTTTGTGTACCGTTACACCCCTAATCCCAGACCAAACAAGTGATCAGAGAGCCTAGCCCCGAGTGATGCATTTTTAACCCTACAGACTACAGAGCTCAGGAATCTGTTGATGGGCCTCACTTCCCCCCCCCCCCCCATGTCTCCCTAACAAGCTGCTAGTTTCCCATCATCATAACAAACATCAAAAGAAACGGTGAGTGAGGTAATAAAAAAAAGAAAATCCTCCCCCTGAGAGTTATAGGATGGAATTCCTGGAACTACTTTAGAGTAGTGGTTTGTCAAGACAACTCTGGGACAGGTAAATAGTCCCTGTGATTTCATGTCACGGGCAAACATAATATTTAGAGTAAGGGCCTCACTGTGGCGATGGAGTGCTTACTTCAGTCGGAGACACTTAAGTTGTGAAACAAACAGCCGGCAGCATAGGCTGCACTACCACAGTTTCAGAACACAGCACGGCTCCAGAGGGATGAGTCAGCTTACTTTCTCCTGCAGGTTGAGCGCACGCACACACACACACGCACACACACACACACTCTCTGACAGCAACCTCTCCCTCTCTCTCTCACACACACACACACCCCTTTAGATGCTGTGGAAGTAGGCCGACTCCTGTCCCCACCCAGCGCCCCTCCCCTTGCAGTGCTCTGATAGGCCTGTGAGCCTCAGCAGGAGCTGCTAGTGGATGCCAGCGGTCAGAACTCAGAGCTGACTGGACGAGCCGTGGGGTTTTGTGTGCGAAGCGAGCAGAGGTCTTAGCACACAGACAAGAGGGGGGCCACCTCCCCACACAGCCACCACTCTCCACCGTCTTCACATCTTAGGGTGCAGGTAGTGGACACGTGGTGTCCGCAGACACTGCTCCACGCGACATCTAAAGAGACAGGGCTCATTTGTCACTCCAAAGTACAGGCTACTTGTGAATAGCAAAACACAAACCCACACAGTGTCCTAAATCAAAGATCCTTGATTGCACTGCTTTAACCCTCTCTGCCTAAATTGAATCCCATCCATCCGGGTGGCGCCTCATCAAAGGATATGTGCATAAAAATGTATTGCATGATGCACATCTTATCATCATAGCACGTGTCTTAGAACCCCTCTGATGTGTTGTCAGCATATCTACAGCACTGTCCCAAAGATAATGATACTGATACCTGGCTACATGTAAATTAACATCAAAATACCGTAATTTCCCGCCTATTAGCTTATTAGCGGCTTATACATTGATTTTGCAAAATTTCTTCAGCTATGAGGTAATATACAGGGACAGTTAATATGGTATCAATATGGTTTTGTTTCTTTTAACTCGCATAAAACACTGTCCTGCGGCTTATACACAATGCGGCTTATATGCGGGAAATTACTGTAAATATATGTATCTGAGGACGTAACGGTACATATCAATGATTTTGTTTCCGATTACAAAAGCGGACTTGCTGTCCAAAGTTCTCCCGCTCTAACCAACCTGGACCTATTGGCTGACGTGACCGACCTCTTTGGCTCAGCAGCTAATTTGCTCATTTTACTGTTATGGACACGTCAGTCGGCACACAGAGCCAAGCTCTCAATCAAAGATTTAAAAATAGTGCAGCAATGACTAAAGGCCTTTTGAAAATAGGTCTATTACAGTTATTAATTCAGTAGATGCTGTTATTGCCAACTATATCGCAAGGGATTACATGATAGTCCCCGGAGCAAGTTGGGGTTAAGTGCAGGGTCTGATCTCGGCTGAACAAAAACAGTTCATCAACATGCCACAACTACAAGAGGC
This sequence comes from Sardina pilchardus, assembly GCF_963854185.1. Lineage (NCBI taxonomy): Eukaryota > Metazoa > Chordata > Actinopteri > Clupeiformes > Clupeidae > Sardina > Sardina pilchardus. The sequence goes on along the minus strand of NC_084999.1, from coordinate 17,609,874 downwards.
ATCCGTCCTGGAAGTCGCTTAGTATACCTGCCACACCTAAACAATGTCTTACCACCCCTAATGCCCCTCCAGTTTCGCATATGAAAATATTTGTAACTAAAATATGCTAACATTGACACTTTGGGCGAATCTCACAACAATTAACATGAACATAAATTCGAAAAAACGCAGATATCACATAATGTGAGCACTCTTGCTTGAAAAATGGTTCCACCCCCAGCTTCCCTTACAGACTGATATTCTAAATAAATGTTCACTGACGCGGCGACCACTGATTGGTGGGAGCATTCTGAAAAAATACACAAATACACGAATATCGTACCTTTTACCATCAACGCTGAGCCAGTTGCATGTCTATGCACAGTCAACACACAAAATGTTGGTGTTGTATGGCCTACGGTATGACGCAAACTATCATAAGCGACCACCGCACACTGTGCAGACAGTGTCTGCAGGAGTACACTTGGACATTCAAAAGGGTCGACAGATATGGGCTTTTCTAGGTTAATCTGCTGAATAAACTTGGATATCGGCTAATGCAGATCATATATATTAAAAAACCGCCTGATTAATCGGTCGACTGATTAGTCGGCCTATCTCTACATTAGACGCAGAATCACACTGCTACTGCCCTTCAGGCCTCTGGCGACTAAGGGAAAGAGTGCTGAGGCTGCACGTGGAGTGACAACCACACATCTGAAACAATCCCACATTGACGCAGGCCAGAGAGGAGAGGAGAGGAGAGGAGCGGAGCCGCACAAAAGAACACTGTAGCTGTGGAGGAGCAGAGATCATGTGTTTGTGGAGAGACACGCCTCAGAGAGAACGAGGCTCTGGAAGTGGCCGGGGCCAGCTTGCCAGCAGTGACTTCAAGCCAACGACCAAAGACCAAACCATGGACTTCACAATGCAGGCCTATGATACAAACACAAACATACAAAACAAAACAACAACAAAAACAACAACAACAACAACAACAACAAAAAGCCACACACACGCTGTATATACTGCTTTGTCATGCGTCATGGGGCAGTGTCTTGTCTCCAAATGGGAGTGTTGAGGACCACCATGACAGCATTTGTCCAGCGTCCACACAGCCTGTGTGAGCGGAGTGGCCCATGCAGCCCACCTCGGCCGCAGGACAATAGAGTTTAGCTCGGGCGGCAGGAAGGCACAGATTTTCTGCGCAGGCAGACCGGGCTTTTGTCCACTTACATAATGTGCGCCGCTGCCGCGGTCAACACGTGGGCCGCTTTGAGAAGCTGGGGATGGCCAGGGACAGACAGCCGAGGTCAGAGCGGTCGCGGCCATTGTGTTCTGCTGTGCCATGCGCTGCTGTTGTGCTCTGGTCAGAGAGAGCAGAGAAGCAGCAGTGGAGGTGGAAGGTGGGTACGTGTGTGTGAGTGTGTGTGTGTGTGTGTGTGTGTGTGTGTGTGTGTAAGTAAATCATTTGGGAGGGGGGGTTAGGGGGGGGGGGGGTGTAGAGCAGATGGAGAGACTAAAGCAGTGTTCACACAGAGATGCTTTTTTCCTCCTGGCATTTGACCTCAATTGTTCCTCTATGGAACGATAGCCTGGTATCACTGGACTCATTCAATTAATTTCACTTGGTGACGAGAGTCTGGAACCGGTCCATTGGGAAATGTTTCCAATCATGGCATCCTAATGGGCGTAGACTGTGGTTAGACAGGACCAATGATTCTTAATGTTATTTCCTACTGCGCCAATAACCTTTACAAAACTGACAATAAACCACATTGGAAATAAAGAAACAATGTACCTTTGCTGTATAATATATAAATGTATAGATTTTTCAAACTGCTGGCGTTGCTAAGTACCATTTAATTGCTTCCACTGCCACTTTCACTAACGAAAAGCTTTAACACTCAGTTCAACATCTCATAGCAAGAACACACACAACCAATTTCCACCTCATATTTTTTTTAGACAATGCTAGTGTCTATGTGAGAGAGTGAATGTTACCTCTATGTGAATAAACAACACATCCCCTAAAACTCCCAACAGACAGAGAGAGCCTATAATGAGCTCAAGATCACTTGACAGGCAGAAGCGAGCGGACCTGAGGGTAGACAACAGGTCTACAGCAACAGCGTGCGCGGCCTTCTGGACGGTGTGATACTCGGGGCCGGGCTGGGGCCAGGTGGCGGCAGACAGGGCAGGACTAACGGAACTCATGGGCGGCGGAGGTGGCGGCGGCGGCTGCTGCTCTGCACCTGATGCTCGCCTCGCCCGACATAGACACTACTGGGCTTGTGATGGGCAAAGCAGCCAACTTCTCGGGTTGTGACCCGTGCCATTTTCCACTGGGTCTCTCTGGTCGGTGTCTGGTAACCCTCCACTTCACTGCTCAGATGCATTTGTGAGTGTGTGTGTGTGTGTGTGTGTGTGTGTATCTGAGAAAGGAAGAGAGAGAGAGAGAGAGAGAGAGAGAGAGAGAGAGAGAGAGAGAGAGAGAGAGACAGAGACAGAGAGAGACAGACAGAGGGAGAGGGAGAGAGAATGAAAAAAGAGAGACACCATGTGTGTGTGTGTGTGTGTGTGTGTGTGTGTGTGTGTGTGTGTGTGATGGAGCAAGAGCACAGAGAAAGGAGAGGTGAGTGAGCGAGCGAGTACCAGAAAAAAAGGCAGCCGGCGGCATGTGTGTGCCAGAAAACCAAATCCTGTCGGTGAGCACACATTGTGTCCCAGTGCACTAGAGGTCAGATAAAGAGATGAGAGGACAACACAGCCTGAATCAACAAACACCGCGTATGCCCCACCCTCTCACTCCCAACACCCAATCAGCTCCCTCCACAGTCTTCATCTGGCCAATCACCTGTGCCCTTCACCGAACTAAACGCACTCCTTCCATTGTGTTACGATCAGGGCAACGCTATCAGCTTACATTTGTCCGATGCTTTAAACAACCATTACACACTCAAAGCAAGCAGATCTCGACAGAAAAGCAAATACAGGTGTGTGAGCGGGGCAATGGCTCGCTAATCATGTTAGATCAGAGCTGGGTGAGTGGGGGGTGGGGTGGATTACATAATGCCTCGCAGTGAGCGAGTGATGGGTCTGAAGGATTGCTGAGTCTTAACCCAGTTCTGCTCAGGCAACGTAGCCCATCCCATGTCCTCGTAAGCGCGTGTGTGTGTGTGAGTGAGTGTGAGTGTGTGTGTGCGCGTACGTACAGCACGTATGTATAAGAGGCTTGAGTGCGTAGGCGCGCACACATGTATGTGTTGGTGTATGTGTATGTGTCGGTTATGGGCCATATTACATAAGCTGCCAGTGTACGATAAGCATCACTGTAAGCACTGCAGTGAGCTGCTCTCTTAAGTAGTTAGAAGGAGACACTTCTGCCAAGCGCAGCAGAGCTAGGAAATGTTCAGCACAGCACAGCACAACATAAAAGACTGCAATAAACCCTGCCAGAGCACGCATGCGCTCTCTCTCTCTCTCCTCTCTTCTCTCTCTCTCACACACACACACACACACACCTCCCAAACTCTTCCCTTGGGTAACCCTTCTCTTCTCTCGACATCTCGAGCACCATGTCTAAGTGTGTAAAGGATGAAAGGATGGTGTGTGAGGGGGGGATGCGAGTGTGTGTTTTGGGGGGGGGGGGGGTGTTAGGGTGCAATGGAGTGCAAGCTGACGCTGACTCCTGGGGACCAGAGTGACCACGGTGCACTTCCTGCAACTATTAGTGCTCACCCACCACCTATAAATCAATACAGCTAATTGTCTTGGCCATTCACCCCCCACTCAGGGCCACAGAGTGCTTAGTGAGCAAATGAGCACATGAGGGAAGACCTGCAGAGGTGGACAAAAGAGGGGAGAAAGAGGGGGAATAAAAAGAGGGACAGAAAGAGGGAAAGAGAGGGGAAGAGGAAGGCGGGGCCGGGGGGGGAAGTAGAGAGAGAGTAGGTATGTAAGGAAAGAAAGTGTACGGAAGAGATGAGTGGAGATAGAGGGGGAATAAAGAGGGAAATAAAAAAAAGAGGGAATAAAAGAGGGAGAGAGGAGGTGGGGAAGTACAGAAGAGATGAGTGGAGATAAGCGCGAGAGCCCTGAGCGAGGCATTAATGTCCGCACTGAATCTGGCATTTATTAATAAATATTTATCTGTGTGCTGCGGTGGGAAACAAAAACAGCCCCGAGTGAATCGGCACCACTCTGACCAAACATGGCCGTGTGCGCGTAATGGGCAGAGAGGCGCAAGACGCTGTGCCTGCCCTGCGTGCATGAAAGGAACGAGGGATAGAGGAAGAGGAAGAGGAAGACAGCATCCGTGTGTGTGTGTGTGTGTGTGTGTGTGTGTGTGTGTGTGTGTGTGTGTGTGTGTGAGTGAGTGAGTGAGTGAGTGAGTGAGTGTGTGTGTGTGTGTGAGCTCTTGTCCTGAAATGGCTCTTGAGGAGGGGCCAAGCTGAGGCCAGTCTGCTGGTGAGAGGGCGAGAGGAATGCGTTCTGCTCTGAGAGAGAGAGAGAGAGAAAGAAAGAGAAGAAAAAGGAGAGAGAGAGGGGAAAAGAGAGGGAGAGAGAGAGAGAGAGAGAAAGAAAGAGAGAAAAAGAGGGAGAAAAGAGAGAGAGAGAGAGAGAGACACGGTCACTGGCCTCCCACCCTTGCTGAGGGCGAGCCACGCGACTCAACCGATTCTCCCGGGCCCCGGCAAACACAGCAGCAACACAAAGAGCTCCAATCATCACACTACTGCCCAGCCCCAGCCAGCCCAGCCCAGCCCAGCCCAGCCCTCTCCACTCTTCTGTGTCATTCTCTGACAATCTTCTACTTAATTGCTCTGCGCAATCACCTCTTCATTTCTCAATCTTCCATCGATCATCGATCTCTTTTCCCACTCCATATCCTTTCCCCATTTACACTCTCTTCTCTCCGTACACTCCTCTCATCTCTTGTCCATCCTCCTTCTCTTTTATATAATGTTCTCTCCTCCTCCTTGTCTTTGTCTTTAAAAAAATTGCTTGTCCATCCTTCTTTCCTTCAGCTCCTTCACTTCCTTCACCTCCTCTGGTCCTTCTTCTTCATCCTTCGTGTCCCCCCCCCCCCCCCCGTTTCCCCCTGCATCTCACTTTCACTTTCCCCCCTCTCGCGCTCCACTCCTCTCCGGCAGAGCCGCCTCCCCAGGGCCAGGGCCCCAGCTGCTGCAGTGACATAAGACAAGCACGCAGACAAGAGGGGAAGGAAACAGACCACAGTCTGGAGGGAAGAGATCTCTTTTGCTGCAGCGCCCACTGTCCTACTTTTGACTCCCCGGCTTTTTTTTTTTTGCCTTCTGCCTTTAAGAAGACGTGACGCAGAGTTGTGAAGGATGGAGTTCACGAGCCTACCCACCGAGTGGTGTCAGAGATTAAAATATGGCCTCGTCGTCACATGCACAGACTGTGTCGTAACTCGGTCATAACTCACTAAACACTGATGCAATCAAAGCAGTTAGAATATCACAATGGTGTGTCTGTGGTGGTAGAGCCTGACTGATCGGCAGTTGACGGCGCAAGACTCGGGCATGTTTTGAAGAGGCCACTCAAAGTCTATGCAAACTAAATGGACAATGTGTCTCCATCAGCATCACATGGCTCAGTGCTCACACTTGGATTGGATTACAAAAAATTCAAAAATTGGTCAACACATTTTGCTATGCAAGTTCATGCCACACCCATCAAGCCTAGCTCAATGCACTCATGTTGCTGGTGTCGAATCTGCTCTTACTCCCTTCACTGGTTTCAGGCTTCAGTTTCTTGCATTTCTACACCAAGTAAGGAAGTACATAGTTTACAGCTGGTGGGTGAAAGATGTTTTGCTCGCATAAAGTAATAGCATCATAATACCTTGAAAGCCGTTATTGTGACAATAGATGTTATTAAAGAACAAAGAACTAACACTACTTATTTAGTAATAAGAATTTCAAATTTATCAAGAGCACTTAATTTACAATACCAGATAGTCAGGCATATTCAAACACATTGTGTTCCACCTTGATCAGAATTGAACAATTGGTACCGTATGGTAATAATTGATGAACATTAAACTGTCTTTGCTGAAATTCAATATCGGATAATTTATCAATTATCTTTTTTTGAAACCGTCAAATGACGAAATCAGCATAATTTTGTAAAATCCCATATCAGTTGGGATCTAGTCTAACCTTTAGACATGACGAGAGGTTGTTGATCGATAGTGTGATGTATAGTTAGCATACAGCATATATATATATATATATATATATATATATATATATATATATATATATAATAATAATACATGAATGCTATATGCTATTGACACAGGCCAATTGCTTCACAATATATATATTACCTAAGCTTCCAGTTCGCCATCACAAGATAAGTTTAATTACTCATGCTATTACTAGAACTTCAAAACAAACTCTAAGTTACTCAAAAGGAAGGATCAGAGATGAGGTCAGTGACCGCAGAGGAGAAGAGAGGGGGATCACTGGTTGTCAGTGCAGCATCTCTCCGGAGCATTAACCAGCATTTTCTCCAGGAAGTGCCATATCCTCCCGATATCCCCGGAGCTGAGCAATAGGGCTTACTGGAGCACTGCCGCGCCAGAGAGAGAGAGGCAGAAGGGCCGCTAAGGCATGAGCAAGCCCTTCTCTTCAGGCAGAGACCAAGAATTAGAACCGCCTTTGCCTCCTAAAATAGCAACACACATAATCAGCCCGCTAAAGTTAGACATGAGTAACTCTGCGTCTGACGACGGAGAGCGCGGAAGGGAGCAGAAATTTGTTTTATTCACAAACATTCCCTGAATAAAACAAACTAATTGTGGGGGAATAAATGTCACCACAACGTTGACAGCATTCGGCAGCAAGCTGACCCTGCCATTCCAGAACTTGTGTGTGTGTGTGTGTGTGTGTGTGTGTGTGTGTGTTTGATGATGTGGGCATTCCAGGGACCGGTGCCAAATCTATCTAATGCTGGAACACTGGTCACTGTCACTGTGGTGATGTCATGGCAAAACCTGTGTGGTGATTTCTCTGCACAGGCCTGAGGACTATGGGTGACTCTCATTTGGGCTTCTATACACCCTCCCTTCCTTCCTCGATCATCGTCCTCACTAATCTAGATAAAGAATGATGGGGCGGCAACAATGGGATAGTCTATCCCATGTTAGTTATAGATCAGTGGGAACGCCCCTCGAGGATCGAGCATCGAGGATCGAGGAGAGATGTTGAGAGGCACCCTATGTGCCAAGACACAACATCTGTTCAACCACTGCCAATGACTGTGTGGCAGTTACACAAACAGAAGCGCAGGGACTTCAGTGGGACTGTGCACCATTAACAGTTTCTGGAACACTGACGGTGACTTCAATAACTATGCTGGGGTAGCAGACCATCTGTATTGAATACAATGTTAGATGTGCGTTAGCTACAAACTCAAAGACAATACAGACTCATGCAAAAGTTCTAGATAGAACATGCCATCGTGTTCCGAGGCTTGCTCTCGGTACCACACTCCCTCACAACCCAACAGGGGAAATGGATTAAATGATGCTGAGAGGAAGAGAAAGAGAGAAAGCACGGAAGTGTGTCCTCAAACTCCTGACAGTTCCTCCTCCAGGGTTCTCTGGGATGAGTTCATTATCTTCTGATTGAGTGATCACTGCCCTCCCTCACTCCGACAGAAGGCCCTTGAGCAGGACGGGCACAAGCAGCAAGGCACTCGGAATCTGACAACTCAGCACTCCAAAATCATGTATTCCAATCAGTGTGTTCTGTCAAAATTCCATAAAGTAAAGGGACACAAATCAAGTAGATGTGGCCTACTTAGAATTAGGGACGCACCAACTGTAAAATTCTGGGACGATACCGATGTTTATAACAACCATTTGGCAGATAACGGATAACCGATGCTAATTCCACTGATTTTGTACTCATTTGTTTCACTGATGTTAATTATCCTATTTAGTGGCAAGGAAACAAAAATAACCATTAAAATAAGTAACTGAACCGTTTTCAAATTCAGGCCTTCATAGCACCATCTCTGAATGCCCCAGTCCACACATAACACAACATTTGGCTAGTGCAGAGTTGATGTAGATACCCACTGTCATCGGTAAATGTCATACATTTGCAAATATCCATCAAATATCTGGTCGGTATCGATGCCAGTTCTACATAGTGGTGCCTGATCCCCGCTTACATTGTAGCCATTAATTCAGTTACTGGTGCAAGCAAAACACATATTTTCAATTACCAACGCAGACACTCATACTATGTCTATTATTTTAACTGAATACAACGGTCACTCCATAGGTGACACCTGTTGATTAACACTGGATGAGGCCAAGCCACTGTGATCACACTGATAACTAGGAAGATTCAAGCTGCTCAATTCAGCAAAACAGTGTGTCAGAAATATGGCCTGTGCCGACAACCCAAAAAGAGAATCGAGAAATTCTCTACTGAATCGATGCCAACATGTTTAAAAGCAAAATGAGACCTATAACATGCAGTAGCGTGGCTTGCCAGAGGTAGTCCAAAAGATCTGAAAGCAGAGCACACTCACAACACTTCTCCTCAGTATTTATCAGCTGTGAGATGACTTAAGCACATAAACATCAACTCCAACTAATGGGGCACACTGCCACAAGACAAAGTGAAGCTGAACCAGTGTCAACAACACTGGTTATGCAATTCACATATAGGCCTAGCGAAAGCTAAGGAATAAATGAGCTTTTCCCACAAATCCACAGTTTTCTCACTCATCTCCACGAGAGGCCTTACATTTCCAAACTCTCTGCTCCTCCATAGCGGTCCATCCCTGAGGGAGGAGGAGTTACGACAGCGTGAGCACTGCAGTAAACACAAGAGTAGATAAAAGATGCTGATAGATGATTTGCATGATTGCTTTCCTACCTACCAATAGCATTAATACCCTCCCTGACTCCCATCAATCACTCCCTGACGAAGGCTTTCAGCCGAAATGCGTCGGAGTGTGTGGTTTTTATCATGTGTATTCAAGGCATTTTAAACTTTCTACTAGGAGTGCTTTGGTATCTTTCCATTTTTTGATACTAAGTAATCCTTTGACCAAAAAGCACCATCTAGCACGAACACAAATTCCAGGTAGCACTCTAGCTCAACAATCTTTCAACATTAATACCATATTGGATGTGGCTGAAGTAACCCATGTGTATTGTTGGCCTTGGCATACCATGGTACAGTAGATGCATCCTAAGAAGATAGTTTACCGCCCAGCTTGAGTGGAATACGTTTCACAATTTCCTTCCGGACAATCTTTAGAGCCAAGGTGACTCAGAGCCAGTTCAGTTTAGCAAATAGATTCAATTCATAGAATCAAACATGATGAGGCTTAGTTGAACAAGTTGTTTATGTGGAAAGCATAAGACTAGATGATTCTACCTAAATGCGTAGACATGGGAAATGACATATAGGATTTTTATGATGTCTGAAAGCACCCTAGAATTTTGATAAGAGGACGTTAACGGAAAAAAACTCCAAACAACAAATGTCTGGCAGACTGAAGTTAAGTGTTCACTCGTCGTCTCTTCTGCTTTTCTTCCTCTCAGGCTTAAATCCCTTTGGCTCCAGATCGGAGTACTCCTAAGCGTGTTAGATTTCGTCGGGCTGTCTAGGAATTGATGAGGGCTAAGGGAAAACAGAGACCTTTGCACCCTTTAAAATTTGAAAATAATTAAACACTAGCCGAGACTGGTTCCTTTGAGCTTGCACATCCAAACTCTTACCATATTTGGAAAATGTCCTAAAAGGAACTACTGATGTGACCATGACTCCTACTATGAGCAAACTGTGAAACAACAGCGCACAGTAGCACAGAGCCTGCATAGGGATGGACGCACGCACACACACACCACACACACACACACACACCTTGTACACTCTGCATCTGCTACTACATCCACATTGCTTCTGGCTAACAAGTTACTAACCACAACTAATAGCTCTATTCGCGCTGTGCTTCCCAAAGGCTGTGTCTATCTGTCATAGAGGCAAATAGAGCCGTTAAGCTCAAACCCCCTCCTCCTCCCCACACACACACACACACACTCACTCACTCACTCTCTCTCTCGCTCCCTCCCTCCCTCCCTCCCTCCCTCCCGTGTGTCTCACTCATGTGAATCCCCACGTGCTTGCACTCCTGCTGCTGTCCTGGCAGCTTTACGTCAGTCTCCGTGATGTCAGCCACAGCCTCGCGGTCCTCCCAGGGGGAGGGGGGTGGTGGTGGAGGGGTTGGATTATGGCCTGCCTGGATGTGTGGCTCTGCCGCGGAGCAGAGCAGGGCGGGACGGGGCGGGGGGGGGGGGAGGGCGCGCGGGCCATGTGATCCGCGGTTCTTGAGTACACCGCATGCTGAGCACACAGACGCGCGTCACTGAACCTCAGCATCCTTTGGACGCTCAGGGAGCTGATGTTGCTCTCAGGGCCCTGCGACATACTTCCCATCCCAACCAATGTGCTCAGATAAAGGAGGCGTTAACACTCTGGCATGTGGCACAAAGTGATACAACTCACTCTCTCTCTCTATCTTTTTTTTTTCCTGCTAGGAAACCACCATTGGCCATACAGTCATTCCAACGCCTTTCTCACCACTCTGAACAGAAAAGCCCATACAGCAGCAAGGTGTGAGCCACGATCAGGTCTTGCCGCCACCACCACCACCAACCGTCCACCAACCAAGAGCCACTCCTGGAAGGATGCAGGGAGGCGGGCGGGCCACCCTGTTGGTGTGGTGCCTGTTTTGGGGCCCCTCTGCTGGCGACACAAACAGGCCTGGGCATTCAAGAGGCGTCACATGGCTGGCTTGTGTCCAGTGGTGCCGGAAGTGGTGGAGGTAAACAGGGGAGTTGGGAAAGGGGGGGGGGGGGGGGGGGGCTTTTTACGAGTGGCTGCCTGCAGACAGGGCAACACAGCATGGGGGAAGCAGGAGACACAGGCCTGCCATTGATCAGAAGTCCAGCACCAGTCACAGGAACAGTGTGTTTCATACCAAAAAAAATCAAGTAATACAGCATAGCCATTCAGGTTTGAAAGCTGTACTTACATGCATTAATTCATCTACTGTCTTGACACAGCAGCTTGTTCTTGTTGTTAGTCTAAACTGAAATGGCTGAAATGAGACAAAGAGACATAATTCTTCCTCCTCAAAATATGAAAGAATAGGGCACAATTAATTAATTATAGACTGTTAAAGAATAGCATATCATGAATGAATTAGTAAATATCACTCGCTGTTATACTTGATGGCATAATCTACAAAGACCCCATCTGCGACCAAACACGCTCAAGCCTCAAGGCAAAACAATGCGAAAAAAAAAAGTTCTTGCAACACGGTCTACCCAACCTGCATTTCATTGACTGATAATGAACGACCTGCTTGGATGTCAAAGCTCGTTCATTACATTTTTATTCATGAATAACATTTCACCGAAGGCCTCACAATCCTGTCACCAACATCTTAAATGGTCTGATATTGTCTGCCAATTTGTCTTTCACCTGACCACAGCCAAATGCCAGCAAAAGTATGTCCAATGACTTTCAAAAGCTGAAAGAATCACTGGGTACTTTTAAGCCAGATCTTGTTTATTTTAAAACAAACATGGCACATTGTCTCCATCAACACAGAACTGCAATAGACTGGTCGGCTATGAAAAGGCTAGGTCCAGTTGTCGATATCCTTACATTTTAAACTATTTCACTGTTAAAAAGGCATGTAATATGCATTAAAGGGATAATCCGGAGTGAAATGCACTTTAGATCAATTTTTCGGACTATTGGGAGTAAATACATTGAGTTGACACCAAAATCATGTCATTCGGATGTATTTTGAGAAAGTTTGAGCTCACCGTTTTTAGCCAAAACTCGTTAGCCTGGAGGTGACGCGGGCATGTCATTTCGCCGCTACAAAACGCTATTTTTATACCTCTTCTACTGTTCCAAACAACACTACACTTACGTGGTAGTGAGTAGAGGGTCCCTAAAGCCAAACCGAAGTATCCCCACGTCTTTATGTGGTCGGATAGAGAGTCCAGAATGAATTTAACCGAGTCCGTACCTTTCCGGAAATGTTAATAAAGTGTTGTTAAAGCGTTGTCAGCTGCAGTACCGACATTTCCGGAAAGGTACTGACTCGATTAATTTCATTCTGGACTCTCTATCCGACCACATAAAGACGTGGGGATACTTCGGTTTGGCTTTAGGGACCCTCTACTCACTACCACGTAAGTGTAGTGTTGTTTGGAACAGTAGAAGAGGTATAAAAATAGCGTTTTGTAGCGGCGAAATGACATGCCCGCGTCACCTCCAGGCTAACGAGTTTTGGCTAAAAACGGTGAGCTCGAACTTTCTCAAAATACATCCGAATGACATGATTTTGGTGTCAACTCAACGTATTTACTCCCAATAGTCCGAAAAATTGATCTAAAGTGCATTTCACTCCGGATTATCCCTTTAATGGCATAGTACTCCTGTTCACAGTATTCTTTATCAAGTAGAAACGCCACCAAAACAAGGTCAGTCGTGCTGCATCTTAGTTACAGGTCTGTTAAAGAAAGGAAACAGGTTTATAGACCTGTCAAGACCTCTAGTTATGAGTCTAAGACAGCATGTCCAACTGCCCTGAAGGTGAACTAAAACTGTGCATCTTTTGGCGTTAACTCCATTCTAATGATAACCTAGGATCACAAATCATCCACAAATAGACATTAAGTTGTTGTTAGACTGGAGTTTTCCTTTCTGTCATTTAAAGCTAATAGTACTCAATTCAGCCTATTTAAAAACTTAATCTGGGGCATTATAGTGAAGCAAAAAGCCCTAAAACAGGCAGATCTGCAAGTTTGCAGGTACAACGACTGGAACCCACTGATGCAAATGGGATCAATAGAGAGGAAGCACAAAAGACAAAAGCTGAGGGGCTAAAACAATCAAATGTGCATCAACATGACAGAACACACACACACACACACACACACAACACATTCTACTGTTTGATCCATGAAGTCCGCACCCAACAAAGATCAATAGCTTCTCCGCTCTTCAAAGAAGATGAATTCTCCGAGGGGACATTTTCTCCACCACGCCTTGCTTTTGGAGGTGTCCAGAAAAACAAGCCAGCCACGTCCCAAGACTGCCCTACTAACCTACAGATCGCATCGGTTTACTTATTCATTTGACACTGTTTGCAGGGGTGGGGGGAGTGGAGACGAGAGGAGGGAGGAGTGTTTCGGGAGCATCGCAGTTCCAACTAGGCTTGGCATCGGCCATGACACCGGACACCAAACCCTTCTCCACACCAAACACACCCGCCTGGACACGACCATTTGCTCATCCAACAGCTGTTCATGGACTCAGCCTCAGTGTGCACTAGCCTGAGAAATGCACTGTAAATTCTTTCTTAGCCACACAAACAGACATATAAGGCTGTTTTGATCACATCTAGCAGTCTCAGACTCAGAGGAAGTTATTAAAAGAGTGAGGGACTCATGGCTCTAAAACATCATATCGACAGTAGGTCGGCAGGCTGAAAAATAATTATGCAGCAGGTTGTGTCATTTCTGGGTGACGGCAAGCTCAAGTATCTTGTGACTAAACAAACGATTTGATAATGAATGATGAATTCAAAGGACACACTGGCATAGATCATTTCCAATGAACTGGGTGTTGCTTTAAAATACATTTCCCAAGAATGACCACACATTCCAAAGCACATGACTAGTGCTCAGGTTAATAGTTCAGGGTCCAAGATGCAAGACAAGCGGGTCAAATAAGTTACATCATTGGTAGTGCTTCTGATAAAAACACAGCGTCATGGATGACATCATGTTGTGCGGTCACACACACAGGAAGGGTCTTGATGAATTGGGTCAAACAAGTTCAGAAACATGCAGAGTGCAAACCGTTCTAATCACTGTATCTAAGATAAGATGGCAATACCCTGTTCCAAATAATACAAACCACTCCTATTAGTCATTCAGCACAGAAACGTCAAATGCATTCACTCTGATAAATCATACACACATTGCATGTAGTTTCACTTTGCATTCAGAATCTTCTCCAACGAGTGGTGTTGACAGTTCTTGATGGTCTTGAACATGTTTTTGGACTACTCAAAACCAACACAATCCTTTGCATTATTTGTAAAGCCAGCTACAGCCTCATAGTAAATCAATGATATGGCCAGTGCAGCCTGAGCTGCATTCCTGAGGAGGAGAAACAACCAGCCTATGGTGTCCCTCGCTGTATGCAGCCGCAGGTATGGGGTGTGCTGCTACACGCATGGCTGCATTCCTTGAAGAGCCGGAGCTCTTACGTAACAGAGCCTGACGGAACAAACTCCTGTGTGCCCGCACATACACAGGCACACACACATGCACACACATCCCCTAAGGAAAACACACTTCAAGCAGTGCACTCTCGAAGGCGCCTCTAATAATACTCAAAGTGGACAGAGAGAGAGAAAGAGAGAAAGAAAGAGAGAGCGAGAGAGAGAGAGAGTTCACCTGTGAATGGTAGGAATGAGAGGGATATCTGGACTACTGTCCGGTCTCCCTCCCTCTGACACTTCCATCCTTTCAGGGTAATTTCCCATTCCTGTACATGAAGGCTAATGACCATTCATGCTTGTAGTGGGGTGATGGCGCGTTGAAACAATGCAATGACATGACACTAAAGCCACCAGATCGATCTAACATTCTATCACACCTACCGCACACTTTATGTGAAAAAATTTAAGTGTGTAAAAAAATTAAACTTCAATCAAAGTGATTTTGTTCAAACATAAAAGGTGCAACCACAATAAGGAATGTTGTGATTAAGAGGAGCCATATCCAACTTCATGACAAATAGAAATCCTAAACAGAAATAGAAGGTTGGTTGACTCAACTCTTATCTTTTCAGATTTCTCACATTCCTCTGGCGAAAATGAACAGCTTCAAACTATAGACAAGGCCAGAACAAAGAAATCCAAGCATACCCTACAATTTCCAACAAATGATGCCTTTCTTCAAAGGGAGACCAAAACAAAATGCTTAAAAACAGGCCCTGAAGGTCTGCAAAGCAAGGCCTTGTTTTTCTGTCCTACTTTTATGTAGAGGTTGGCTGTGGACGCCGGACAACAAGCTGACAAAAGAACTTGTAAATAAAGGCCTGAATAATTCAAACGCCTGGTGTAACGCTAGCCTCTTGTTGCAGGCATGTTGGCAATGGCAGGCCGACCGTCATTTGCCGGAGAATTTTAGTGATGGGACTCCACCGGCGCAGAACTATACAATGGACCAATGAAACAACGTTACCACTGGTTTGGTTGGCTCACCCCTAAAGAACGTCTGACCACCGAGGCTGCTAATGACTACTTCACTTTCCAATAAAAGAGTAATACATGATTGAAAAGTTGACCACTTCAAACACATAACCTAAGTTCGAAAACTTAACTTAGATGACGTTCTCAATCAACACATAACAGAGGAATAACAGACCATGTTTCAGTGCAGTGCTTTCTACATAACAATGGGATTCATGCAACCACGAATCAATTTAATAGATGTTATATTACGTTTGGCGTCCAAAATGTGTATATGCTTTCCGAAATATGTCAGCTCCTAACTAAAGAGGGTGCGATGTTATGATGGGCCATCGGAACCCGTTATCTCTTGACTTAGCCATCGTTAGCTCGCATTGCTGAAGTTTCTAGTTAGCTGACGTTAGGTAGCAAACGCCATCAACAACAAAAACACAGCCCAAGTTTCATGGTGAAATACCAATGTGTGGGGAATGACGTTAGCCGACTTCACTAATGGGTTTACAGAGCCAGAGCCCCATAGAACAAACATAAGGTTACACGTAGAACATATCGCACGCAGAGAGAATAAGCAAGACAAAAAAGAAAGCATAGCTGGACCATCCATAGTTAGCTTTCTCTCACAGAGCTAATGTTGGCGAGCAAAGCCAGAAGTTACATATTAATGTTGAGTAACGTTAACTAGCTATCAAGTTATCTAGCGAAGTTGAAAAACTAAGTAGTTGGCAAGTACGGTCGTGGTCAACATAGCACTCTTCCAAATGAATATAATTTGCTTGTAGCAGCGCAGTTAGTAGGCTACTGAACAGAGATTATGTATCGATAACAAGCTAGCTACCATTCGCTAGCAAGGGGACTAGCTGAAGTTGCTAAAGCTAAGTGGCCAATGCTAATGTCAGCAACCTAAGGAGTAACATTTCGCGAGCAGGCAACCACGTAAAATCAACAAATGACTTGCAATTCACCCAATCTTACAAATTAGGGTATATTTATTCGGATATGAGTGTGACACTGAATTAGCGTCATTGAGAACTATCATTAGTTGACAAGAAGTTTTACAAACTTATGTCATTAGGAATGTTAGCTAAACACAGAACAAACAGAATTGGACAGACAGAACAGCAGTGAATAGGTTTGCTAGCACGAGTTACTCAGTATCAACAGTTTCAAACCATTCATTTTGAGCATTGCATGTGAGTAAGTTCGTATGTTTCATCAATGCTACAGTCACAGCACGATACGAGCAATATATAAACACATTTAAAGTGTAGAGAGGTCAAACCTTTACCTGAGAACTAACACAACTACTGTGCAAAACTGGACAGGCAGAATTCAGTGCTGCGATGCTAACCAGCTAGCGAGCTAGCTTGCTATCCGAATGGCCCTTGTCTGCTTACCTTGAGCAGCCTCGTACATAGGTCTTTCATCGTCCCACAGATTAATTTCATCATCTCAAATATTCAAAGAAATATTTCCAGATTTGTGACGAGTTACTCGTGGGTTTATCCTAAAAAATATAACCACGTCCCAACGAATAAGGTTTAAAAGACCCGACGATAAAGTATATTCTCACTCCCACAACAATGTCAACCAAGGCGCTGTAGAGTCCGCCCACCTCTAAAAACTTGAGTCACTTGCCAATGAGAGTGTACGTGGCTTTGATTGTCAGTTGACTAGCCAATGACAGTAAAGAAATGTACTCATGCTTTTCACGATTGCTTGAACATCAAATGGCTCCAGAGAGAACGAATGACGATTATAATAATTGGCTAAATGAAATGGAACTTCTAAGGTATCAATTGAATACATTATTAGGGCGATAGGGAACATTACACGTCAAAACGATCGACTGTCTTGAGTTTGGCTGGGGAGAAAATATGTGTACTAAGAAATGACTCTACAAAACTGTAACATGACTGAGCAGTATGGGCTAGAGACAAGCAATACTATTTATGATGCATGTATATATTGACTACATAGATATGTTTTGATTATACAATATATACAGGTTATTGGTATTTCAACCACATTTTCCAAAGTCCTGAATATACCATCTAGATGTCCAATAACATCATTAAGAAGAAACTCTCAAAGTAGGACAAACACATTTATTTGGAAATGACTTAAAAACATACAACTCTCTGAGCTAGCATTTAATAAAGAATAATGAACTGGTTTAATTCTACAGTTTTTATTTTTTCCAAACCCAGTTCAAGAAATGAAATAAAAAGGTTTAACAAAACCATCAGTGAACATAACAAAAACACAGAAATCCTTTCTGGATATACATTATCCAAAAAGCCACCATTATGGTCATTATGACCCCATGACCCATGACGCCACAATTCTTCAGCGGCGTCTTCTGTCTGGACTCCGGCTGCGTCTCCGGCCTCCCCTGAACAGAACACAACCAATGACTGTTAGTACTGAGGAAGTACACTTTGTTTACATACATACATTCAAACAAGCAAGGACTACCCGATTATTTGTTATTTTAATGTACATTTCATACATTTTCCTCTGGGTGTTTCGGGCCTGACGTGCACTTTCCAGGATTCAGCACAAACGCTTGTAACATGGCCCAAATGACGGGGGGGGGGGGGGAAGAAACACAAAACTCACCTTCTCTTGCTCTTCGGGGGTCCCCTTACAAAGCCCCAATCCACACTGATTGGCTGGCCCATTAGGTCTTGACCATTCAACCCTTCCATGGAAGCCTGGGCTTCTTTGTACGTCTCATACTCCACCAGTGCGTAGCCCTGTAAATAGACCAGAGGGTATTCTTCAGACCACCACTTCAAAAACAAACACCGAAAAACAAGCAGAGTAAACAGATGAAAACAAAAACACATATGCTCCAGTCTGAAACACCATCTCTGGATAGTTACACAAGCATCAGCCCCAAGACAAATGATCCCCTGAGTAACGCTGATGTGTGCACTGTGCAACGTTGTGCATATTTGATGAACTGCTGCCATCTAGTGGTTAAGCAATTAAACAAACTACACCAATGTTTCCAGTGTATTTACATTACAAACAGTTACCTACAAGTATTACATTTAGGAGAACTATTGCATGCAATAATAAATGGCAATTTTCCATGAGAATTTCCATTATGCAATAACAATGTGCAATCCCGAATCCATGTCTACTATAAAACTACATAAATGGAACTACTTTGACGTCCACTTGAAATCCATTTATGTATCAGGTAAACACAATGGGTAAACAATGGGATTTGTCTTCACAGTTCAGACCTCTAATCTATTGTATGAAAAACCCATAAAACGCCCATTTGGGGACTAGATAAAGCTTCACACCATTAGGGTTGAGAGAAGGGTGCAACGTCAGCTAGATAACTAGCCGTCATCTCATAATGGAAATGGAATGGAACTATAAATGAGTTTCATCTGTTGGCTAGATCATTAGCTATATAAATCAAAAGACAACCAAGAGACTGTATTTGCTGAACAGCCTGAAACAAATACTAATTTCTCAAACATAATTCACCAAGGCAACCTTGGTTTTAAAAGCATCTGCTGAAATGAACAAATGTAAATAATTAGAGTGAAGAGATGTTAAATGGCTTCAAACATTCACATTTAGCTGATGCTTTTATCAGAAGTGACTTAAGTAATTTAAGTACCACCAGGATGTTAGTGCAGCAATAAGTACTAATCATACATATCTGTAAATTACAGGAACGTCTGTCTGTGTGTGTGTGTGTTAACCACAAAACTGTCGAAACATTCATCCAACTGATTTCAAACTTGCCAGCTTGGCAGGTCTTGCTACGGGCACAGCACATTAAGTGCAGCACCAAGTTTAGCGTTGTTTTGATAAGAAATGCATGCACATTTTGTTTTAAAAGTTAAGCGAGTGCAAGCTGTGTGGATGTTCATCATGTCTGACCTCAAATGTCTATGTAATAGGCCTACTTTGGTCTTCAGACCTTGAATAAACAGACAACTCTGACTGCAATGTCCCAAATTGAAACGAGCGATAAAGGTTCCACATTTCAGAATGCCACACATGCAAAGCATAACCAGCTACAGACAATGAGTGGCAGACAGAGCGGGATGACACTTGTAGGCTACCTGTTCACATCATTGTTAATGTCATGTGATGCATCATTACACAAAATGTGTTTTCTTCTGTATCAAGTTATTCAATAGGTTAAAGGGATATTCCGCCATTTGTGGAAATACGCTCATTTTTCACCTTCCCTCGAGCAAAACAATCGATATTTACCTTGTTCCCGTTCATCCAGCCATTCTGTGAGTCTGGCGATACAACTTTTAGCTTCAGCCTAGCATAGATCATTGAATCGGATTAGACCATTAGCTTCTCGCCTGCTAGCTTCATGTTTAAAAGTGACTAATATTTCTGGTAATTTTCCCATTTAAAACGTGTGTCCTCTCAAGTTAGAAAGTGCAATAAGACCAACTGAAAATGAACCCTGCCGTTTTTCTAGGCTGATTTGACATGGAACTACATTCTCATCTGGCGTAATAATCAAGGCAACTTGCAGCTACTGGCACTACTACTGCTTGATGTCTATGGGGACTATTTTCAGATGCTGCGTACGATATCACTGCGCCTATGGTACGTTTGCAAGTTGCCTTGATTATTACGCCAGATGAGAGTGTAGTTCCATGTCAAATCAGCCTAGAAAAACGCCAGGTTTCATTTTCAGTTGGTCTTACTGCACTTTCTAACTTGAGAGGAGACACGTTTTAAATGGGAAAATTATCAGAAATCTTAGTCACTTTTAAACATGAAGCTAGCAGGCGAGAAGCTAATGGTCTAATCCGATTCAGTGATCTATGCTAGGCTGAAGCTAAAAGTTGTATCGCCAGACTCACAGAATGGCTGGATGAACGGGAACAAGGTAAATATCGATTGTTTTGCTCGAGGGGAGGTGGAAAATGAGCGTATTTCCAAAAATGGCGGAATATCCCTTTAAACATATAGCCGTGAATTAAAAACAGTTGTTACGTTTATGTCATACATTTTTTTTGTTCACACGCAGCCATGCTTAAATACTACTCACAGCACATTTATTATATTATCAAATTGAGTATGTATTATTGAATGTTTATCTGGAATGTAGTTGGGCTACAGGTTTTCTACAGGAATAGCATATTTCAACTGGCACTGCACTACTACTCTCAGAAGAGATGGGTCTTCAGGATGCTTTTGAAGATAGAGAAGGATGCCCCTGCTCTTATAGGAGACTATACAATCCTGAGAGAAATAATGGTATATAAGGGTACGTTCAGACTAAGCATCTTTTTCTCAGCTGCCGGCGTCTGTTTTACATTATAACCCTATGGAGGAGACCGTGTTTTCAAAAAAGTTGCCGGCTTCTTTTAAAACGCGACTGCAGCCGTCTTTTTTCTGCAGCTCGAAGTTGAGAAATGTTCAACTTCTGGCGGAAAAACGCCTTACGTCATGCTGTCTTTTTTACAACTGACCAATCACAAGCGGATTAACGAGACCTGTGGTTTCCCATGACAACAGTTAAAAAATGGTGAAGGTGACAGAACATCGGTCGAGAGACTCGTTTTAGGTGTCTGAGCTTTTGGGAAATGTTTGATATGACTTCACAACTTTGCCATAGCATACTAAAAGCAATAGTCAACCCCATTTTTCTCTTTCGCGATATTTTGTGTCCACACATACGTTAGTCACTTTGCCTATCGCAATAAAAACGCTTCCGGCTGCTTTTGGAATAAAAACGCTGGCAGATTTTTTTTCAAGATGAGAAAACAGTCTGCACAACTTATTTTGTCAGAAAAAGACGCCAAGTCTGAACGGACCCTAAAATGGGACAAAAGCTTACTATAATATCAATTAGGACTGCAGAATGACTCAGTTAACAATTAAACTACTCAGTTAGCAATTAAACTACTTTCCCTAAATAGTGCATAGTACCAATGTAGTGGATGTAAAGGGGAGCCGTCCCCTCCTTGCTCTTCTTGAACATAATCAATTGATTGCTATTCGGATGAGACCTTTTCAATAATGATACTAGATAATTTGATTAAAACCTTCAGGATGTGTTCAGACTAGACACTTAACACCACAAAAATGCATAATAAATGTCCATCATTGGCTGTCCAAATTAGGTACAGCACTGATGACAATATATTTGATCAGCAGCAAATCTGAATTTTAAACACACACGAGACCCATTCTGTTCTTTCCAGGCTGTGGACAAGGGGGGCAGATCTGGGATAGGCATAAATCATAACTAACATGCAGAAGTAGAAATCAGGCCACCAGCACAGTTTTGACCCGTGTATTGATCTGGAGCAGTCTGATCAACATCTACATTTACTAGAGTAATGATAAAAAAAAAAATCAGTTCCCCTTTCAAATGAAATAAAGCTGGAGTAGACATGTAAAATAAGAGACTGGATGAAATACTTCATCTCCAAACTATTTGAATAATGAAAGAAACCATGTGGGCAGTGGGCACTCTAGGAGAACAAGCAATATGCAAGCAATCCCACCTTAAGGTAGCCTGTTCGTCGATCCAAGTTCAGATGCAAGTTCTTGATTTCTCCATACTCTGCGAATTTGTCATGGATGTCCTCTTCTGTAGCTTCCTCGTGTACACCAGTCACAAAAAGGATCCAGCCCTCTACAGCTGAAACATTACGTCATCAGAGTGATTAATTAATTAATAAATAACACAGGGCTTGACAAACAAATGGCCACCTGCTTATGATAATTTCCTAACAAATACCATGCGATTTGCAATAAATGTCTTAGAATGTTCATGCAAAACAACTAAAACCAAGAAGTTATTTGACATCAGCTGACTTTTTAGCATCCAATAAGAGCACTTACATCTTTGTGGCCCAGGCTCATCTCCATCCTGTTCCACTGTGTCGTAGTCTTCCCTCACTCTGGACCTTGCGCCTTCATCTACAAATTAAAATCATCTGAATCATTTTCTATGTTGATTGCTGCGATAAAAGGCACTTTGGCCTTCTCATAAGGTACAATTTGGCACTTAAAATTCTTTCACACAAAACTTGGAGGTGCAAACAATACAGGGTATCAGTTGATTTGATCAGTCAATTTCGAAACAGCACTATACTTTGAATAGACAATATAAATACTTCATAAAAGTGATCTACACTGTGACTCAACATTGACACCTCCGATGTTTTTTTTTGTGTGTGTTCTAAAGACGTCAAATAGTCCGTTACAGGTACCAAATTGATAGCCAATGAGCCAGAAGTGAATGCACATGGACAGCTATAAAAACGGTGTATTCACTATACAACTAAACGCGAATACAAAATACTTTTATAACCCTTGAGCCAGCTGCTTATTTGATCTCAATGCAGCAGCGTTTGTTTGCACCTTCAATAGTATGGCGTACTTGGTTACATCTCAAAAACGTCCACAAATGTCCGTATGTTTGTGTGAAAAAAGAGAGATTGTATCGAAATTTGCCAACTTACCCGAACCAAAACCACGTCCTTTTCTTTTCTTTGCCTTCTCTTTCAACTTATGGATGCTTTCTAGTAAGGAAAACAAAACATTAGTAAGTTGTTATCTCGTCTTATCCGTTTAAAGTCAACCATATTGCCCAGTATGTCTTGCTGAACGAACTCTGGAAAGAACAGTTACAATTCATCAAAAGTAATCTTGCTTGCCGTCTGGTAAAAAGCTGGTGGTAACATTAAGGACACATGGGCTCCCTCTGTTTAGCTAAGTTTCTAGGCCTTGCTGCATACTGTGAGCTAATGGTAGCCATCTGCTAACTAACGTGAAGTTCCTGAAGCTAACATATCCAACGCTGCCTATTTCTATAACTTAGCGCTCATCCAGTCAGGAGTTAACAACATGCAACAAAGTATGTTCCTAAACACATATAATGTATGTTATAGAAAGCTATGAACTAAGGAAACTTAGCTAACATATAACCGTTTAGCAAGCTAGCCAGCTAGTTTGGATGATTTACCCGGACCACCATTAGTCACTGCCCTGTGAAGGTATCAATATAGGTTAAACGGTCTCCTTCTGTTGACAGTAACGGCCTACACTTGGTATTTTTTGGAAATGTTAGATATTAACCATCACCATCCTCATCCATAGGAAAATCCTCGCCCCCAGCTTCGTGAAGATCCAAAACGTCCGCCATGATGTCTGTGTGCCTGGTACTTCTAAACGCACTGAATCTTGGGATACATAGGTTGGAAGGAGGAGGAAGGCGCTTTTTGAGTGAGCTCCGCCTTTCAAATTCAAAGCACACTAGTCTGACTATCACCAATGGGGTTCACCCAGCATAAAAGCACACCAAGTGGTCCCTTACAAAAATAACTGCACTACTTCAAGTGACAAAAGTCCAGTTTTCTGAGTATCAATAGCCTACTACAGGTTTGGAGGAATTATTTGCAGTTCTTACAGGGAATGCAATATTTTGGACATGAAAAAAATAGGCTTCTCAGTGTAGGCTAGCCTACTTTAGGCCCACTGCAGACATGCAGTATTTTGGATATAAAATATAATTGTACTGCACTGTACTGCAGTATAACTAACTGCACTGTAGGCTAGGCCTACTTTGAAAAAACGAACTGCAGTTATTTTTTTCTAAGGAGTAGGCCTAGGTTTTTGTACCGGTATTGCTCACAGACCTTTTCTTGTAATAAATGGCTATAGTTGCCGTACTGAAAATACCCTGTAGCATGGCCAGTTCAAGCCTTCTACATTTTGGTTGTCTGGTAGAAAATGTGGGTGGGCAACAGAAAATTGGCATTAAAACACAAACACAAAAAGTCTACTGGTATTACCTCGCCTGAATTGCTGCAGCCAACAGCCAGGGATGGGTAAGCTAGTCTTTTTCTGATATATGTAGGCCATATTTAAATTAAATACATTTGTTTGTTCAATTTGTTGATAACTCCAGGAAAGGCTGACTTAATCATAAGTTTATATTTAATGTGTTATGATGCTTTGATTATGATGATGAATGCATTAGCCTACACTTGAATAGCAAAGACTGATTCCAACCCATCTCAGATCAATGGTAGCCTAAACATGAGGATGTTCAGGGGAAAACTGGACAGCCACTGGCAGAGCAGAACAAACAGAAACAGCAAAGACATGAGGTGCCTCTCATGCAGCATTTATACGTCCTCCCTTGCTCCTCGGGCCTCGATCCTCACTGATCTACATAAAGAATGATCGGGGGAAACAATGGGATAGTCTATCCAGTGTTAGTTATAGATCAGTGGGAACGCCCCTCGAGGATCGAGCATTGAGGATCGAGGAGGCATGTTGAGAGGCACCCATGGAGAGGCTGTGAAAGTGCAACATCCTGCACTGCCAAGCCAGCCAAATGTCTCATCTCTAGGAGACAATGCAGGCAAACATGCCTCATTCTGCAGTACCGAAGCAACAAAAGGTGCAGCGTCCTGCAGTATCAAAGCAACAAAAGGTGCCTCATCATGAAGAGGCAAAGCAATGAGAGCCTGAACAGGCTGTAGCAGTGCCTCAGCTTGAAGTGGAAACGCTGGTCAAGAAGATATGGGACGCGTACAGCCTCGGATGTGTCTGCAGAACAGCTGTATTTAAAATGGGCAAGCCACAGTCCTCTGAACAATTCCTGCAAAACGTAACTTGTGCACCAAATGTCGAGATGAGCGTCAGGAACAGTTACTGCAAGGTTAGGCGATGGGATCTACTGTGTCACAGGGATGGAAATATAATTATGAAGCAAATTAGACTTTGATTAGACTTAAACTAGACGTAAGCCACAAGTCTCTTGTTATACAAAATAATATCACCGGATTGACACGATTTGTTTGTCTTGTGTGTGAAGCATATTTTAACTGTGCTGAGAGATCCTTTTGAGCCTATAGCAAATGATTCAGGATATGCTTGGTAGCCTATAAGTCAAGCCTGAGGACAATATTCAAACAATTCAGGGTTTGCTACATAACATTTGGACAAGAAATACTGAGAGAATGTATTCTGGTCAGTCAAGAGCAAAATTGAAAATTTTGGATGTCATACACCATATTTGGAGGAGAAATGACACTCTGCATCCCCCTAAAATTACCATAGTGAGGTTTGGAGGTGGTGGAGGCATCATGGGGCTGTTTTAATCTCATGGAACTGGCAGACTTCACAGTTGAAGGAATGATGAAGGGAGTAATTTTGTTCCAGGAGAATCTTGCCATCCACCAGGTAGACTTTCCAGCAGGACAATGATCCAAAGCATTCACCAAAGGAAACTCTCAATTGGTTTCAGAGAAAGGAAATCAAAGTCCTGACTTGAATCCAATTGAACAGTTTTGGAAGTTAACTACAGATCAGGAGTCACAAGAGGGACCCCTAGAATTTTCAATATTAAAAGACAGTATCTGTTTAAAAGAATGGGCAAAAATCACACCTGAATACTGTGAATTATTAGTTTCACCACACAAGAGATGCCTTGAAGCTGTCATTACAAATAAAGGCTTTTCCACAAAGTATTTAAGAAATTGCTGTAGGCGTGTTCAGTTTTTTTTTATCCTGTGTTTTTTTTTAAATCCCTATCTCATGTTATATGTGGATTACCTGAGAGCTAATAGTGAAAATGTATTGCAAATAGCCTCATTGGAAGTACTAACGGAAAAAAGTGTTCAATACTTATTTTCCCCGCTGAATAATTCTCTGATAATTAATGCAAATATTTAAGATACTTTTGACTATCCACAACAAGCTAATTCACAGGGTCCCACCACATGTCCTGTGAATATCTTAAAAGACAAAAAGGCACTGATCCCCTCCATACTGTAACACGGGATGAATAATATCAATATTGATGTAAACCCCTAGGCCTAGACCAACTTCCCAGCATACATGTTTCAGAAAATTAAGCAGAAATGTTTACAACAGTGACACCCTGTGGTCTATAAATTGGAATGACTCTGAGGGAGGCAACTAGGCTGGGTGAACCCTGCCTGAACTTCCAGTAAAAGATTGAGTTTAGTATGGTGAAAACCAGACTAGGAGGCAACGTCTTATAGAGGCACTTTTGTATGAAAGGAGAATTCAAATGATACGTTAGGCACTTTGAACCATTAAAGCATTAAAAAGTATTGAGTGCTCCGGTCCCGCTCCTTGGTCGTAGTTTGACCTTGGGTCTTCCCACTGAGTATTTTAATTATATTTGATTAATTGTTGTGTACAGGACTGCCATTGTGCCATAGGACTATCTGTCAGTCAGACCTACAGCCTCTTTTGTGTTATTAGCCTACGACCACTTTCATGGATCATATTGAATGTATTTTGTACATATACCAAAATATAGGCTGTAACACTTTGGATTTGTAATAGCCTGATTTATCTGACTTAAACACTATTGCAATTCATTCAGTGCTTTTGAGGCTCTTTTTGTAGGCTAATTCTGTCAACTCATCGTAATTCTTTCAGTAAGACTTATGTGAATGCCACTAATTCAATCATCTATCTTGATAACAACATTTACGATTGTCATCTTCTTTAAGCATTTAAATGAAGTCAGCAAAAAGCATCTTAAAGCTAGAACTGATTTTGTCTATCCATATCTATCAAGAAATCAGTGCATGGACGTTTGAATTGGTCAACTGCCCAAGTACAAAAATATATAGCCTACAACAAAGGAGATTGATAAAATATTACTTATTTATAACTAATCATATCAGAGACTAAAACGGAGAGATTCAATTTGATTTTCCATTGTTCCTGGAAATGAATAGGAAGACTAATGGCCAATTATTTTCTGTATCGGTCAACTCAGTAGCCAGATGAAGCTGCAGAAGATTAGACTTTGTCCCCTGAACATGAAACTTACATGTCTTCTGTGAGCGAGTGAGGACACAGCCTTTGTCCTCACATACTCTGATACTTTGCACTATTATAATCTCCTGACTAAGTAACTTCTCAAATCACACATTTTGCAAAAACATCTCTAAAAGTGAAAGTAAACATAACGTCTTGTCCATAAATATTATATAAATAAATATTCTTTGTATGTTATTGGATAATATTGTATATGCACCATTGCTATGTATGTATTTATTGTGTAAAAATACAAAGGACATGCTCTTTGACCTTGGGATGGAGTCAAAGACTGGTGATCAACTAAAGGAATGAGCGCTCTATGTTGTGTTCGGGGAAAATATTTTATTTAAAGCCATGACTGTACTGGTGATGATACCTTAGAGAAACTGGAAATAATTGGTAGTAAAAACACACTTCATCATCTTAGCAATAGCTTAAACATATCACATGACAGTCTTCATTCAAAGAGTCATGGACACTCAGGCTCATCTTATCCTAACATATCAAAGTTCGGCCAACTCACCAGACTGACCCTCTTTACTGCCCTTAGTCTGGTGATTTCATCAAGTGCACAATGTAATCCTAATCTTGTCACATCTACATTGAGCCTCTTTCTTTGAGGCAATATAAAAAGCTCTTCACCTCAAGAAAAGGACACAACAAGCTATTAGAACTGCTGGAGTAAAGGTATGTCTCAGTTACTGCTTTTCATTAATGCTCATTTTTGTTCCTTCTTGTTGTATGATATGACTGCCATCTTTAAAGGAGGTAACTAGGGTGATGCATTTGTGTCTGAAACACAAAACTTATAATAATAATTAACACATTTGTTCTAGAGCTGTCCGCATCTTGCATCAACAATGAAGTTCACTCTTGCTATCGCCCTCCTGATGCTGGTTATTTCTCACGGTAAGAATCAAACTGTTAAATCTGGGGGAATTTAAAGGCAAGCCTGAGATAAATAATTTAATGCATAACTACAATTCAATGACTTTCTCTTGTAGATTTAGCTATTTTGTCCTTGTGTCTGACTGTGACATTTTCTGTTTCCCCAGGCGCTGAGTCTGCATCATTGGTGCAGCGTGATGTGCCCGCCGAGATTCAGAAGATCACCAAGTTTCTCGAGGACATAAGCAGCATGTTCACCACCACCGTTACTGAACTGGTGGAGAAGATCAAGGCCACTGACCTGACCAGCGAGGCTCAGTGAGTATCTACAACATAGCAGCATTACAGAGACTCTGATGTGTAGAGCTTAACCACGTTTGTGTATTTGTTTGTTTGGTGCTTGTTTCTTTGTTTTCGTACAAAGGTGTAAAAGTGAAGTATAGAAGAATGTTGGCAAATGAGCCGACAACAATAAATAAATGTGAAGCAATTTATTTAACAGTTAACTTTCTCAATTAATACAAATGTCAAATGTTTATGTGTTAAATGTGTTAACGCTTCCCTCTCCCCTGCTGTAGAGCTTACCTTCAGGAGGGCAAGGCTCAGGTGCAGCCACTGCTGGAGAAGGTCCAAAAGCAGCTGAAGCCCCTGACAGCCAACATCGAGGAGAAGCTCAAGCCCCTGTCCGGGCCCATCCTGTCCCAGATCCAGCCTCTCGCTGCCTCCGTCGAGGCCCAGGTGGAGGATCTCCTCAGGAAGGTGATGGACCACACCAAGGCCCTGCTCCCTCCTCAGTAAAGCAACAGGCCTCTGCTGACTCCAAATCAAAAACATTTGTTGTGGCAAAATGTCATGTGTCATGATGCTGCTTTGCTGAACCCCTTGGAATGAATGTACTGATTATTTATTTGAATCATTAAAATGCTTCAGATGTAACTGTCTTGTGTGTGTGATGTGTTTGTGGAAGAAGGGCTTCTCTAGAATGTTACTGTACTGTATGTGATGAAAATGTTGAGAAACAAATACTCAAAAGTGGTTTGTGGTTACAAATATCCACTGTGATGGTTTATTCACTGAAACCATGATCAATGGATCTTGTACATGTTAATGTATCTGATGGATCATCGGAGTTATATAGGGTTGCTAGGCGACGCCGTGGCGCTGCTCTTGTGGCGACCGGCTGGTGCTGGCATAGTGTTTTTTGTTATATTGTTTGTATTGTCGGTGTTTTTAACGTTTTTATGTTCCTGCATCATCTTCCTCTTCGTTTTTGGGTCATACCGATATAAGATATACTGCTGCTCTTGATCTCAGTGGGACACGGCAAACTTTTTGGAGTTGCATAGTAACGGAACGTGAAAGGACGCCACTTTGTTTTCGTTGGATTCCATCAAGCTACCGCAACTTCTAAAGGCTAGCCTACTTTTGATTCCATCCGCCAGATTTCCTGAATGGACAAGTGGAGGCAGTCTTCCAGATGACAACCGACCTGTCAGATACACAGGAGAATTTCTACAAAATCGGAGAAACCTGCACGATTGTTTGCGGGCATGTTCAGTAGCCTGTGGAGTAGCCGATTCCGGCGGAGCTATCTCGGGCTGACGGTCGCGGAGGACGAGGGAGGCGAGGCTTCAGCGCTTCGTTGGGGCTGGATGGAGACGGATGCAGCGCTGGAAAGGCACACGGAGGACGAGTCTGTCTGTATGTCAACAACCGCTGGTGCTCTACAGCCGTCATTCGAGAGATGGACCTCCTCCTCCTCCTCTCTATCCTGGGACTATGGGACTGGACCCACACACACACACACCCTTGTCTGTCCTGTTCTACCCGTGTCTTGTCTTGTTTGTCTTGTATGTTGTGCGTCTTATGTGTCGCTATGCCTGCATGGAGAAATTGCCCCTCGGGGATAAATAAAGTTTTTTGAATTGAATTGAATTGAATTGAGTTCAGATGTGGATTTAGGCAATCTCGTGAATTTCACACACAGAATACACCTGATATTTTTTGTCAAAGCAGGGCTTAGAATATAAAACTAGCTAGCCAGTGCAAATATTGTGTTTTTCTACATATAACCAGTAGCCTACCTCTACCCCTAAGATTATATGTCACTCATGCAATCAGTACCACATGCTGTGAGCCATACACAAAAGGTGAAGATAAACCTGGCTGACAAATTTTATGAAAAGAGTGGGGTGTTTTTTAATACTTTCAGAAATTCAGAATCAGCACTTTGGTCAGTGTTTTAAACGTGCTTTATAAATAAATATTACTTACTTACTTTCTGTATCTGTGCTGTACAGTCAGTGCAGTTTTACAAAGGTCTCTGGTAGTAACAAGGAAGAAATATTTTTTTTACTTCACTTTGGGTGAAAATATGCCCAATCTAAGACCAAATGCATGTTTGAAATTGACACAGAAGGTATATTAAAGCTGCCATTGGCAAGGTGTTTTTTTTTTTTTGTCGTATTCACTGGAACCGACAATATGCTCCGACAGAACAACATAAATCAGCCAGTTTAAGAAAAAAAAACGTGTGCTTCCACCTCCACCTAGAGCCTGTTATTTGTTTTGCAAACATCCACTGCTCCTGGTTCTTCTGGTCCAATGAGAGCAGTATGAATGATCATTGGCAGATCTAACTGTCAATCACAGTTCGTGCACAGTCACTAACAAGCACAAACTCGATGCGAGGGTGCTCAGTAGCGAGAAGGGGCTTGAGAGTTGTATACATTCAAAATGTTGGCTAAGTCCCCTCAATCTGCTAGACTTACCAAAGGCAGCTTTAATGGTTCATCAAATACAGTATTTCAATTTCTTTATGAGAAACCATGTGGTCAATAGTGTCTTTACAATCCATTGATTAAACAACATATAGCCTTTCTGTCCTGTAGACTGTGCTACTGTGCTTAATGCAACAAGTAAACAACACTAACCTTGTACATAGTGTTGTGATGCAGATGTTGCTGTCTTCAAATAAATCTCTGAAGTAACCAAAAGATTAATCTCAGTGATTCAGTATTCATTTCTGCCTCTTGTTATGATGACATGAACGATATGTTATTGTTTTAGATACGGTGAGAGCTAAGCTTGTTCATTGCATAAAAAGGATGTGGTAAAAGACATGGTGTTACGTTTGATAGCTTCTCCAAATATGAGGTTGTGCGTCACTTCATTCTAAAACAGCACAATTTAATCAGATTTAAACTAATAGTGATCTCTGACCAGGGGGGTATTCCAAGTACGTGGTTTAGTGACAAAACCTGGGTAAGTTAATTCAGAGTAAGTGGTAGACCTCCTACAACAAGAACCTACTGTATATATGCCATTGTTTTGTAGGGAGAATGAAGCCACACAGCTCTTCTAATAGCCTCCTCTTACTCTGAGCGAACTTACTCAGGTTTGTCACTAAACCATACTTGTTATATCCCCCCCGCAGTATAGTCTTCCCTAATAATACGATAAAGGGCTACATATAGGGACAATGATGTCTGTTTGAATTATTAAACTCTTCAGCCAATTAACTGACTATACAAAAAGATTGTAGATGATTGAATCAACCATGAACGTCATTGTGTTAGATTTGAAGGATGGTTAATGAAAGTAAGATGTACTGCATGTAATTGTAAAAAAACCTTGTCATTTAGATGAAGCTCTGTTCTTAATGTTTTTAACTGAGATAATCGGTAAATGTCACTGTGACCTATCAGGAATATTTCTGACTCAAAATGTGTTTTGCATATAGTGTGTGTCAGAGAGAGAGTATGTAGTGTGTGTATATGTGTGTATGTATGTATATATGTAACTGATGTATTTTTGTTGTACTATTGTACTTTACTATTGTTCACAAATCTCAGTGAAGTAGTATGTTTACAAAGATGTCTATCAGTTTAAAGTATAATGTATATGTTTTGTCTCTGTAATTGTTGTTATGTCTTACCGTGTACCAATTGCTTTGGCAATACAAATTTTCATTTGTTATGCCAATAAAGCAACTTTTGAGAGAGAGAGAGAGAGAAGAGAGAGAGAGAGAAAGAGAATCAACATTCTCCAGTGTCAGGGGTCAGAGGTCATGCTGGGCACCTCTGGGTCTCATGAGAGTCTCTGATTATAAGACAGAGGCATGCAGATGGCACAGAATCAATTTGTGTGTGTGGCCCTGTCCTCTGCCTTCCTACCTCGTCCAACCAACAGTCTACATTTGATGGCTGAGAAGAACTCTATCTAGTCTGTTTAGCAATCTTGCAGTAAATCTGTGGCCTGTGTAACAATGTTACACCAATCAATGTGTTTCATGTTAATCAATCAGATTTAATCAAGTGCACAATCTAATCCTAGTCTTGTCACATCTGGTTTGAGCCTCTGTCTTTGAGGCAATATAAAAAGCTCTCCTCTGCAAGCAGAGGACACAACAAGCTGCTAGAACCGCTGGAGTAAAGGTATGTCTCAGTTACTGGCTTTTCATTAATGCTAATTTTTGTTCCTTATTGTTACAGTGACTATGACTGCCATCTTTAAAGGAGGTAACTAGGGTGATGCATTTGTGTCTGAAATACAAAAAGTATAATAATATGTGGATTTGTTCTAGAGATCAGCTGTCCTCATCTTGCAACAATGAAGTTCACTCTTGCTATTGCCCTCCTGGTGCTGGTTATTTCTCACGGTAAGCATCTACCTGTTCCAAGTTAAATCTGTGGGAAATTTAAATGCAAGCCTGAGATGAATTATTTAATTCATGACTACAATAATTCAATGACTTTATAGTGTTAGCTACTTTGTCCTTGTGTCTGACTGTGACATTTTCTGTTTCCCCAGGCGCTGAGTCTGCATCATTGGTGCAGCGTGATGTGCCCGCCGAGATTCAGAAGATCACCAAGTTTCTCGAGGACATAAGCAGCATGTTCACCACCACCGTTACTGAACTGGTGGAGAAGATCAAGGCCACTGACCTGACCAGCGAGGCTGAGTGAGTATCTACAACATAGCAGCATTACAGAGACTCTGATGTGTAGAGCTTAACCACGTTTGTTTGTTTGTGTGTTTGCTTTGTTTGTTTGTTGCTTGTTTCTTTGTTTGTTTTTGTACAAAAGTGTAAAAGTGTGTAGAAGAAGGTCAGCAAATGAGCCGACAACAATAAAAAAAAAAATGCAATTTATCTAATTGCTATAACTTTCTCAAATAATGCTGCAAATGTCAAATGATTATGTGTTAAATGTGTTAACGCTTCCCTCTCCCCTGCTGTAGAGCTTACCTTCAGGAGGGCAAGGCTCAGGTGCAGCCACTGCTGGAGAAGGTCCAAAAGCAGCTGAAGCCCCTGACAGCCAACATCGAGGAGAAGCTCAAGCCCCTGTCCGGGCCCATCCTGTCCCAGATCCAGCCTCTCGCTGCCTCCGTCGAGGCCCAGGTGGAGGATCTCCTCAGGAAGGTGATGGACCACACCAAGGCCCTGCTCCCTCCTCAGTAAAGCAACAGGCCTCTGCTGACTCCAAATGTCCACGAACTTGAAGACAAAAACATTTATTGTTGCAAAATGTCATGAGTTACTGCTATGCTGCTTTACTGAACCCCACTCAGCCTTGGAATGAATGTACTGTTTATGTATTTGAATCATTAAAATGCTTCAGATGTAACTGTCTTGTGTGTGTGATGTGTTGGAAGAATGGCTTTGATGAAAATGTTGAAAAACAAATACTCAAAAGAGGTTTGTGGTTACAAATATCCACTGTGATGGTTTATTCACTGACACCATGATCAATGGATCTACATGTTAATGTATGATGGATCATCGGAGTTCAGATGTGGATTTAGGCCAACTATCTCAGTATATGTGAACTTCAGTAAACATGCAGAAAAGTGTTGAGCTGATATTTCTGTCAAAGCAGGGCTTGGAATATTCATATAAAACTAGCTAGCCAGTGCAAATAGGTCTCTGGTAGAAACAAGGAAGAAATATTTTTTACGTCACTTTAGGTGAAATAAAATATACCCAACCTAAGACCAAATGCATGTTTAAAATTGACACAAAAGCTAAAAATGCCGCTGGCAAGATTTTTTTGATCACTGAAACTGACAGTATGCTCAGACGGAACAACAAAAATCAGCCGTTTTAAAAAAAACCCTGCACTTCTACCTCCACCTAGCCTGCTATTTGTTTTGCAAAAATCCACTGCTCCCGGTTCTTCTGGTCCAATAAGCACAGGGCTATTAGCCTGGCAAGCCAAACTATACATTAAATATTTTTCACCGCTAGGGTGCGTCTAGATTTCTAGGCTACAGGGCTGTATGATCATTGGCAAATCTGACTGTCAATCACAGTTTGTGCATTAACAGTCACTAACGAGCACAAACTCGATGGGACAGCTCAGTGGAGAAGGGGCATGAGAGTTGTAGCAAAATGTTGACTAAGTCCCCTCAATCTGCTAGACACAAACGGCAGCTTTAATGGTTCATCAAATACAGTATTTCAATTTCTTTTTACGACAAACAATTTGGTCAATAGTGTCTTTTTACAATCCACTGATTAAACAACATAGCCTTTCTGTCCTGTAGACTGTGCTATCACTGCTTAATGCAACAACACTAACTTTGTGTTGTGATGCAGATGTTGCTGTCTCCAAATCTCTGAAGTAACCAAAAGATTAATCTCAGTGATTCAGCATTAATTTCTGCCTCTGGTCATGATGGCATGAACATTATGTTATTGTTTTAGATACGGTGAGAGCAATATGTTTGTTTGTTGCATAAAAAGGATGTGGTAAAAGACATGGTGTTACGTTTGATAGCTTCTCCAAATATCTGGCTGTAGATAAAGATTGTAGATGATTGAATCAATTGTAGATGATGAATGTCATTGTGTTAGATTTGAAGGATGGTTAATGAAAGTAAGATGTACTGCATGTAATTGTAAAAAAACTTGTCATTTAGATGAAGCTCTATTCTTACAGTAATGTTTTCACTGAAATAATCAGTAAATGCCACTGTGACCTATCAGGAATATTTCTGACTTAAAATGTCTTTTGTACATAGTGTGTGTGTACAATAGTGCACAATCTATCCTAGTCTTGTCATATCTGGTTGAGCCTCTTTCTTTGAGGCAATATAAAAAGCTCTCCTCGCAAGCAGAGGACACAACAAGCTGTTAGAACCGCTGGAGTAAAGGTATGTCTAAGTTACTGGCTTTTCATTAATGCTCGCTTTTGTTCCTTATTGTTACAGTGACTGACTGCCAGTAATAGAGTGATGAATTTGTGTCTGAAATACAAAACGTATAATATGTACATTTGTTCTAGAGATCAGCTGTCCTCATCTTGCAACAATGAAGTTCACTCTTGCTATTGCCCTCCTGGTGCTGGTTATTTCTCACGGTAAGCTACCTGTTCCAAGTTAAATCTGTGGGAAAGAGATTACTTATTTAATTCATGACAAATTCAATAATACAATAATGACTTTCACTAGTGTTTATAGCTACTTTGTCCTTGTGTCTGAGTGTAACATTTTCTGTTTCCCCAGGCACTGAATCTGCATCATTGGTGAAGCGTGATGTGCCCGCCGAGATTCAGAAGATCACCAAGTTTCTCGAGGACATAAGCAGCATGTTCACCACCACCGTTACTGAACTGGTGGAGAAGATCAAGGCCACTGACCTGACCAGTGAGAATGAGTGAGTATCTACAACATAGCAGCATTACAGAGACTCTGACGTGTAGCTTAACCACGTTTGTTTGTTTGTGTGTTTGCTTGTTGCTTGTTTCTTTGTTTTTGTACAAAAGTGTAAAAGTGTGTAGAAGAAGGTCAGCAAATGAGACAACAATAAAAAAAAAAAAATGAAATGTATCTAATAGCTATAACTTCCTTAATTAATGCTGCAAATGTCAAATGATTATGTGTTAAATGTGTTAACGCTTCTCTCCCCTGCTTTAGAGCTTACCTTCAGGAGGGCAAGGCTCAGGTGCAGCCACTGCTCCAGCCTCTCGCTGCCTCCGTCGAGGCCCAGGTGGAGGATCTCCTCAGGAAGGCGATGGACCTCACCAAGGCCCTGCTCACTCCTCAGTAAAGCAACAGGCCTCTTCTGACTCCAAATGTTCATGAACGTGAAGACGACAACATGTGTTGTTGCAACATGTCATGCTATGGTGCTTTGCTGAACCCCTCGTAGCCTTGGATGTTTACTGATTATTTATTTGAATTTATTTGAATCATTAAAAGGCTTCAGAGGTGACTGTTGTGTGTGTGTGTGTGTGTGTGTGAATGCGTTTGTGGAAGAATGGCTTCCCTAGAATGGCATCTCAGGTAGTGAACTTTAGTAAACATACAGAAAAGTGGGGTTATAAGCAGGGCTTATAGTGCAAATAGTGTGTTATTACCTACGCCAAGGAGGGTCTTCATCAGGGTTAGTCTGTTTGTTTGTCTGTTAGCAAGATAACTCAAAAAGTTATGGATGGATTTTGATGAAATGTTCAGGAAAGGTTTGAAATGACCCAAGGAAGAAACTATTTTTCATTTATTTGAATTAATTTTGGGAGTGATCAGATCACCGTCTGGATCTAGTGACTTTCTCTGTCTTGCTGTATCTGTGCTGTACAGTCACTGCAGTTTTACAAAGGTCTCTGGTAGAAGTAACAAGAAAGAAATATATATTTTTTACTTCACTTTGGGTAAAAATATGTCCAAACTAAGGTCAAATGCATGTTTGAAATGAACAAAAGGGGCATATTTACAGTGCATCAAATACAATATTTCAATGCTGTGCTTGACAACCCAAGTTGTCATTGGTGTAATCCATCGATTAAACAACATGTACTGTATGTGTCCGATCACTGCTAAATGCACTAACCTTGTACATGTTGTGGTGCAGATCAGCAGATGTTGCTGTCTCTAAATCTCTGAAGAAACCAAGATGAATCTCAGTGAGTCAGCATTCATTTCTGTCACTTGTTATGATGACATCAACTGACAGGAACATTATGTCATTGTTTTAGATACGGTGAGAGTAATCTAAGTTTGTTTGTTGCATAAAAACAGAGAGGGTTAAGGATCTTTGATAAAAAGGATGTGGTAAAAGATGTGTTAAGTTTGATAGATCCTTTGCTCCTCCTGATATCTGCCTGTGCTTCACTTCTTTCTAAAATAGCAGAATACAATCAGATTTAAATTAATTGAGATCTCTGACCTGCAGTGTAATTTGAAGTCTTCCCTAATAATAGGATAAAGGGCTACAGATAAAGGCCAGTGAAGTCTACTGTTTGAATGATTAAACTCTTCAGACAACTAACTGACCAAAAATAGATTATTTAAGATTGAATCAACCATTACTTGAATGTCACAGTCTTAGAGTTGAATGATTTTGTTAAAAGGCACCCTTCATAAGATTTGCTCTCGGGGTTCCCCTACAGTTGAGAAGTGCAATGTAAATAAACTAAATATGTGCCTTTTAACAAAGTGCATAACTCTGGAATAATATAGGCAGTTTCCTACCTGACACTAGAATGTTGCTAGGTTGGTAATCGCCTAGTCGGACATTCAAACAATGCTAAGTGCTGTTTGTCATGTGAGGTTATGTGCCATCAAAATAATTTTGGAAATGTTATCTTAAGGTCAAAAACTGTTAAAGGTTTCTTTAAAAATGTGCTGCATGTCATTGTAATAATAACTGTAATTTATATGAAGCTCTATGAATAATGTTTTTGACTGAAATTATCAGTTTTCAAGTAAATGTCACTGTGACCTATCAGGAATATTTCTTTAAATGTGTGTCAGAGAGAAAGAATACTTTATCAGCGTTTTTCAAATGGTGAGGCGGGCCGGCAAAGAGCCTAAGGGGAGGCGCAGCAGTGGCGTCACCAGCCGATTTTACCGGGGCTTCAGCCCGGGGTAATTTGAGCCGAGCCCGGGGTAAATTTTTGTAATGCTTGAATCTATCAGCCAGTTTCAAAATCAACCAGCATTTGCCTGGTGCTAAATGTTGAGCACCACCAGTAGTAGGCTAAGCAAGCTATCGATTGGCATCACAATACAACACTAGCTTCACGTTTCTACATGGGCTAGCCCAGTGTTTGTTTCTCAATCTATGGGTACCGGGCCGCGAGAAGATTATTACCATCGGGCCACCGGCCGACTCTCTCTGCCTTCTCCGAGAGACGCACCATGCGGCCGCGGCCGCACCCATTCTTTTCGGTCATATTGCTGCGAGATATTTTCGCATAGAAATAACAGGCATATCATATGAAACTACGTAACCTGGCCTTTACAGTGGCACTAGCCACTAGTTTCTATGATGAACGGTTCGCGAGATACTTAGCGTTGAAAACTACAGTTACTGTAGGCTACATACAAAAATGAATCAGTTCTGCGTCATACCCATTCTTCTCTGTGAAATATCTCATGATTTCGTTACTGCCCTATGGCAAACTGCATATCAAAATAAACAGGAGATCCTACTGATTCCAATGGCGTATAGAATGTATCTGTATAATTAGCGGTGATCACGAGAAATCCTTTTTTGAAATCACAATCACATCACATTTCTGCATTTTTTCATACATCCCCATTTCCCCCACTTCAAAATAATTTATTTTTCATATCAGAAGTTGTATTCAGACCCCTGTTTGTCATATAGCCATGGCAGATGCTTGATATGAATCGTTGGTAGGACTATGTTTGTCTACACACATTCTGAGAGGAGCAGATGAGTGTAGGCTAGGCTTAAAAGTTCAACTTCGAAAAGGAAAATTGTATGTTTTGATTTAGACCTAATAGGCTATGCTATATCTACTCAGACTCCTTGTCATCCACTGGTAGTAGGCCTAGCTGTGTGTCCCTGGACAGTGTAAGCTTATGGGTAGTTGTAACAGCTATAGTCAGATAAGCCTAATTTTTCTCTCAATAGTGCTCTTCCTATAGGCTATCTTGTGTTCCTTGTAAAAAATACAATGTAGGAGTATAACATTATATTTTACAGTAATAGGCTACTGTAGATCCTCCATTGCCTTCTTCATTTCGCGCACCCCTTAATGTCCCCTTAAAAAAATTTCGGCGCGCGCTGTGAGCGCGCATTGACACTATAGGGGCTTAGCCCAGGTTGTCCTTAAAGTCTAGAAACGCCCCTGGCGTTGGGGAAAAGCGTAAATTGTCTTTAATACAATACTGTACGAAAATGATCAACACAAGTTAAATATAACTTGATGGAGAAGCAAAAGCAAAGGAAAACCCATTCATGCTTGGAAAATATCCAGCAGGAGGGGTCAAAAAAGTATTTTCTTCTGTAACAAAAGTGAAACTTTCTGCTTTCGGACTCAGAGTGCCCTTATGCAGTGCTGTCCTTATGTACTCCGAGGCAAGGTTCACATTCACCCAATTTGAAAACCCCTGTTCTATGATTCTACATTCTCCAGTTATGGGGTTTAGAGGTGTCATGCTGGGCACCTATGGGTCTGTGACATACAAGATGGCACATCATTTATCTTTAGTGTGGTTGTCCTTGTCCTCTGCTTTTCTCGCTTGTCGAATCTATAGTTTATAATTGAGAAGAGCTTTATCGAGTCTATTTCGCAATCTTGCAGTAAATCTGTGGCCTGTGTTGTTATACTAATCAATGTATTTCATGTTAGTCAGCATACACACTCACATCAAAACCTTTTGGACGTTATTCATGTAAAGAATGAAGGGCCAAAATCAAAAGTCAGCAACCACACACCACACACACACAGACACGCACACACACACGCACACACACACCACCACCGCCACCATGCCTTACGTAGGCTATCCATGGAAGCATTTGGACTTTGAGAAGATCATCCATGTTCCATGTAGGCCTATATAGATAATCAAGGTTCGGCCAACTCAACAGCTTTTATCACCTCCCGTGGTGATTTCATCATGTGTAGGTAACTCTATCTAATCACGGTCAGTTCTCTCTTGACCTCAATTCTCTAAAGCAGTATATAAACCCTCCAGTATCAGGACAGAAGCCCCAGCAGTTCCTGGAACCCTCAGTGAAGGTATGTCTTCTGTCATCTCATTTTCGCAACTGAATAAGGCGGAGATAGGCTGGGGGTAGTTTGACACTCAGTATTGTAATTTACAGTAATGTAGGCTACAAGGATGATACAATGTACAATGTACTGTAACACTATGAGGTTTAATGATGAGGACATATGCCTATTGTACAGTTTGAATGTGAAGGACACCCTTTCACTGTTTCACATGCTGATCTGCAGTGCTGGACTATATGGCAAAAAATCGGCCTCGCCATTTTTGGCTCAAACATAATCAGTGGCACTCTCACGATACCATCCGGGCAGTACCTTGAGATATGTGTAGATGTAGGCCTAAGTGCCGTGGAGTAGGCCTAGTGCAAGTGAACAAGACTGTGCTAACTTGCTCTCTCTGACTCATTGGTGGTCCGAGGTGGCTGGAGTACAATCTCCATATTCAACTGAAGTCTAAATACAAGCTCTTGTAAAAAAAAAGAGGAGGCTCTGCCAGAAGCTCCATGAGCTCATTTCACATTGATCCTCTGTGTTTTAAGTAAATCTTTGTTGCCTTTTGAGTTTTGAATGAAGATGACTTTTAACCTTGTTAAAAGAGGAACCCTTAGTCGAACAATAATATTAAGTTAGCATATATGGTAGCCAGTGAATATGGTGGGCCTAGTCAAAGCTATGCTGATTTAAAAAAAAAAAAAAAAAAAAAAAATTAAACATGTTAATATGGAGGGTCCAGCAGTTGGAAACGCAAAAATGTTAAGGAGCAATGCCTGAAATAAAACAATGCTAAAGTAACGTATGCTGTGCTATTTGACTTATCGACAGGCCAGAGCAATTGTCATCATCATCAGCAGCAGCATGACTTTTTACCCAGACCAGACTCAGTGAGCCCGTTATGAACGTTATGTCTGCCGCGCTGTACACCTCCTTAAACGTTTGCTTAGGCTTCCTCTCCTTGCTGAAGTTCAAACTGTTGCTATCATAGGCTAGGGCTACTTACTTACAATGTCGGGTAGGCTACAGCACATTTCTGCACAATTGACATCCCGCCTTAGCCTGCCGCAACTTCTGCATGCACCACGTTTAATCCACTTGGACATGCTCACAGAATGTAGGCTCTGAACCAATGTGGGAGGGGTACGGCGAACCAATGAGCCGCTGACTGGCCTTGCTTCGGGCCGATTGTTGACAATGTTTTAAAATAACGCGAAGAAATAATAATTTAATTCGATCGACCCAAAGACCCCCGGTCTGAATTCCACAGTCAGAGCCATGCATTTATTTCTATCAGTTTACAAACCTGTAATAAAACATTATTTATTTTTTCATGAAACTCAGGTAGTCACCATGAAGTTCGCTCTGACACTCATCTTTGTTTTGCTGGCAGTTTCCCAGGGTAAGGATTATTTATTACTTTTTATTATTAGTAATGACTCAGTAATGTTGTTTTTTCAACATGTGTTAAAGACAGTTGTGATTTTACAAAGTTGTAGATTACGTCAAATAATCAAATCAAAGTATACATTGTTAATGTGTATTTTTTAAATCTTAAAAAGAGTGTCTGATTTGGTGTGCTCTGTAGGCACCGAGTCCAAGTCTCTGGTGAAGCGTGAAGCAGAGATTGAGAAGATCACCAAGTTCTTTGAGGACCTCGGTACCACCATAACAAGCACTGCTGAGGATGTTGTGGAGAAAGTGAAATCCCATGAACTGACTCAGAAGGCTGAGTATGTAACCTAATCAAGACTGTTACTTCACAATTCAAACACACTCTTTTCTTCTTATTGTAACAGGATGTGTTGTTACTTTGTTTGGTCTAATAAATCTTACTTTCATCACTGTTACTGTGAGTGATAAGCAAGATTGCTAATGTACATTGCAATGTGTGCCTGGGTGTGTGTGTGTCCTTCTCCCCAAAGGGCTGCTTTTGAGGAGGCGAAGACTCAACTGCAGACCTTCCAGGAGGAGCTGGCGCCCATCACCACCAACATGCAGGACCAGATCCAGTCTCTGGCCAGCTCCGTGGAGGACATCCTCCAGAAGTTGGCCGACCGGACCAAATCCCTGGCCGAGAGCGCCGAGTCCCAGCTCAGTTCCCTCGCAGAGTCGGCCGAGGCTCAGATCAGACCCCTGGCGGAGTCCGCCAAGGCTGAGATCCAGAAACTGAAGAAGTCTGTGGAAGACCAGGTCAGGCCTCTGCTTGATTCTGTGGATTCTGCCCAGGTCGAGCTGGAGGCCATTGTCCAGAAAGTGAAAGACCAGGCCAGTGCTCTGCTTTAGTGAGGGACCCGCCACAAACCACATCTCTGCCACTATTTAAAAAGGACACTGTGGAAACAATATTACCATCTCATTGTGAACCACAATGTCAACTGCTTGTAAAAAATAAATGAATAATAAAGAAAAAAGAAGTGACAGAGTGTGTGTGGCTCATATGTGACATAATAGTGACATAGTGACATAATAGTGATAAAACTGCTGCGAGGACAAATGAGTAATCTTTTTTTATTACACACAAGCACCTTAATAATGTAACAGTTTCTTGATGAAGCATTACATAGAAAATATCTTACTTTTAGCCTAATCTATTGCTAACAATTTCATTCTCCCTTCATACTACAATTGTCTAAACTCTTGTCCTTATAAAATCCTATATTTTATCTTTACTGTCTATTAGTACTAGTCTCCCACTATCTAACTGTGTGGCTTACACAGCAGTTATCGCCTGTCTTCTGCACAAGGGGCATGGACTTGAGTCCAGGCCCTCAATGTTCCGGAAGCCAGCATCGATGATTGTGTCCATGCAGGCGCGGCAGAAGTAATGTCCACAGGGGTGTCGCCATAGTTTCAAGTGGCGCTTTTGGCCACAGCGCTGGCAGGCGCGTAAAGTTGTGGTGCAGCGTGGAGGGTTTGGCACAAGATTGTCCGAGGAAGGACAGCTGATAGCTGAGCTGGAAGCAAATTTAAATGTCGTGTAGAAATGACAAATTAGGTTATGTAAAAGGACAAATCAAATCGCTTATCTGAAATGATACAGCAGTGTCAGCACGACGTGTATGCGTGACACGGAGCTTTACAAACAAGACCACGTTGTCTAACATGCTAGGAGAAAGCACCCATGCATGAGATGAGTGTGATACAGATTAAATCTGTTAATTAATCAGATTTCAACAGAAGAACATGTCATAATCTATCCCTGTCATATGTCATATACCTGACCACAATTATTTAATGTAACGAACGTTATCCATTGCAAATTCACCTGTCATTTGAATTTTGTCGTGTCAACCACTGGCAGGAAGTGAACAGAGTGATCATTGCTGTCCAACAATCTCCTACTGCTGTCCTCATTCTGGTAAGGGTTATATTCAAAGTGGGCATGGCGCATGCGTCTAAAAGTAAATTAACTTGTCGAGTTAATTTGTAAATCATATGGGTACTTCGCAGAGAAATGCTTAATTTCCACATATTTAATTGTCGTCATGGCCGAAAAACACCGTGTTCAGGGCCAGTGGGCAACGGGTGTTCTAAATCTACACAGAATGTACACAGAATGTGGGAAAGGGAAAATACATCACAATTGAACGTTCTTTTTTCACTGAAATCGATGAAGTTATCTCTGTCAGTGAAGCTTAGCGATGAACCTATCGCGTAACATCGTATCCAACGTTTCCTAAATCAACACGTCCCAATTCAAGTCAAGTCGTAAAGAATTATGCTTCATAAGAGTATGTAGGCTACTGTTTCTTCCAACAGAGGGCAGAGTATGTACTCGAATAAGAATGCCTGATGCTTCCGCCACAGAGCAGGGAGGCAGACTAAGATTTGTTGTTGATATGTATTCAGAACAACAAAATCACTAGTCTTCCACTCTGCTATGAACGCCATACGTTATGAGTTTGAGGAGGGAGACTTCAGCTAGATCATCACTGAGTTCCAAGCACAACTGCCTGAAATATTATCTGTTCACTATATCATGAATTGTCTAAATAATCTTTGTCATGCTTGGCATTCATGACACTTTATATGCTGCCATATAGCCCACCTTTAAATAAAATTGACATTATTATTATTATTATTATTATTATTATTATTATTATTATCATCATCATCATAAACAGCCTATGTTGAGATTACCTCAGCTGTTTCCCTAATCTTTAGCCTTGGCCCACTGTTGCCAGGTTACTTACTACGTGTGCTTAAGATGGCCTCCTGTACATCAGTGTTTGTTCAGTTCAGTTATGATTTGTGTGCGGACGGTGATGGTGAACTTCAGCACCTCTATCAAATAGAACTTATCTCATAATGCCATTCCCTTCACCCGTTCCTCTGAAGGCTACAGCAGTTTTTGAAGGCGAAACAGGAAGTACTGACCTTCTCCTTGTATCACTGGATACGAAGAATACATTCCTGCTTTCTCAGACCCTATCCTGAGCTAGCTAGTTCAAAGGCATTTGAGTCAAATTGTCTTCTCTCAGAGTGGTATTTCTCTCTTTGAAGTGTGTTGAGCCACAGAATGCACGCAAGAGGTATAGTCAGATTGTCTGCTAACAAGGGACAAAATAATCCAACAATATGATCACAATGTTTTATATGAATGATTTCA
The DNA here is from genome assembly GCF_963854185.1 of Sardina pilchardus. Classification (NCBI taxonomy): domain Eukaryota; kingdom Metazoa; phylum Chordata; class Actinopteri; order Clupeiformes; family Clupeidae; genus Sardina; species Sardina pilchardus. The sequence goes on along the minus strand of NC_084999.1, from coordinate 17,565,240 downwards.
TTCCCCCCATAAAAATAAATGAGCAACTGTATCATTCTGTTATGAGCTAGCTTATTGTCATACCAAGTTACTACAAAGCATTCTTACCTTATTTTTACATTCAACCTATAACTATTCTCCTCACATTCTGTGCACATTGTGGTCACGAACATTTGGATTGTGTTTTGCATTTGTTTGCGACTATTACACTCTCACTGATGGTTTGCGTTCACATGAAAGAAGGACTCATAAGATGCCGGGCTTGGCCATTGCATTGGCCAGAACTGAACTATGGTATGATTAGTACTACCCACACGTCATTATGATGGATCATCCTCTTGGAATACAGATATTTGTTGGGATAGTCAGAGTGACATTGAAAATGGTGCATGAGTAAAACAATTTTTTCTGTGACACGTTTCAGCGCAAATACAAAAGTACTACAGTAAAATAAGACCCGTGCAACATTCGCCCATGCATGGTCAGCCTTAGTCTGGTAAAGGAGCAAATGGCACAAGGCTGAAGAGTGAGGTTTCTGGATGATGGTGTGGTGAATCAGGATGGAAATAGAGAGGTGACACTTTCCTGGTTGCAGTTCCAGTCCAGCAAGGATGCAGCATTTCACTGCTGCTCTCACACTTGGCATTCGCACACAGATGGACACAAGCACAGACGCACGCGCGCTCACACACATTCACACGTACACACACACACACACACACACACACACACACAGAAACATGCACATACAGAAACACACAGAGAGATGGACAGGATTACTACAGTCAGTGCAGGAATAAAATAATCTCTACTCACCACTTCCATTCAGATTTTGTATTTGTCCAGGAGATTTTTTTTTCCTCTTGGTTTTCGCCAACAAGGGGATTTGTTTGGTAGAGAAGAGGGGGGAAAAGGTGGACCACAGGCATTTGAATGGTACTTGAAAGAGCAAAACATAAGACGACTAAAGCACTGACAAAAAATCAAGAGGGAGAAAGAGAGAGAAATGAAAAAAAATCTCTTGAAAGAGTAAAGAGTAAAAGATACCTGGAGCTTCTAGAGAACCTATGGTCCAGTTGCAGAGGCTGAAAAAGAAGGAATCTGCACCAATCTACAGAATCTGGAGTTTTCAGAGAGGGAGCGACAGGTCCCTCTGCGGCCTTAGTGCTGCCTGGATGCTATCTGTCTGACTGACCATGTTGGACACTGATGGAAATGTTTTGTAGGTATGGGTTATGCTTTTTTACTCAAAGCTGACAGACAACCCCCCATACACACAGGTGCTATTCAAGGATATTGTGTAAAAAGTGACGTCAGTGAACATTTAGTTGGAAAGCACTTCAGCATAAAAGTCCCGCCCTCCTCTGCCATTACCACTGTATGGACTTTCCCTTCATTCCTCAGTTACCTTCCTTCATCTCTCCTCTTCAGCCACCTCTCCATGAGAACGCATGTATGAGAAACGGTGCAGGCGCAAGTACTTATCTGGACAAATGAATGCAATGGTGAGTCGCTTCACACTGGAACACGTCAACTCTCCGTCTCTCTCAGCAACGGCTCGCCACACGTAATTAATGACAGTTTAGCTTCACACACAATTTTTTTCCCATTTTTCATAAAATGGTCAGTTCGGCGATTTTCACATTTCCAGAGAAACATAGGAGGAGGCTGTGAGCATCAGTGCAGGTGCTCTGCCTCTGCAACAATAGACTGCTGGCCTTGGTGATAGTTGCTAGGCGATGGAGGAAATACAATGGCCCCCTTAGAAACCAAAGGCCCTTAAATGGACGAAGGGGAACACAACAGAGTGAAGTAAAGTAGACGTATCTCAAGAGGAGGCCAAGCAATTATGTGCATATGGGGACACACAATGAAGCAAAAAAAGATATTTCAGAAGGAGCATTTAGTGAGGTTGAAAATGTAAAGGGAAAAAATGGAATTTGTTCAGACCTTGCCTGTGTCAGTTACAAAGCACGCTCAGAAATGAACAGTGGGCTGGAGAAATTCTGCATCAGTTCATGTTTTGCACAAAAATGCTCAACTTCACAATATTTGTTGCCAATCAAATGTTGGCTGCTCAGTATGCTAGTTTGTGCTGAGTGCTTGAATGTTCGCACCATAGTCTGCCAATGCCACATTCACACAAGTACAGCGGGATAGTAATACTGCTGTATTGCTGCAGCTGCAAAAATGTCAGTGTTGCATCGATAGAAACTCTTCAGACCAAACTTTCCTTGGCAAACAATAAAAACGGAAAATAAGTTAAATGTCTTTTAACAGCAGATGCAAGGGGAGTTCTGTGTGAGGCTACCCGGGTGGGTGACATTAAAAAAATTCACATGAACAGATTCAAGAAGTAATTTATTGTAGTTCCAAATGGCAAAAAAAATGTGACTCCCATATCTGTCAAATAAAACTTATTGTTGAAATTTTAGCGCAGCCTTGAATTCCTTTTGCTGAGAGAAATGCAGTCTTGCAAAGAATGCAGAGATGGCTGCTATAGATCTACCCCTCTATTAACAAACTAGACACATAACATGTAAAGATATCACACAGATGTTTGATTACTGAGGAAAGAAAGGATAAATGGGTTTGGGCACACAGATGCTCACAGCACAAAAATGAAGTCACATACACACATACAAGCGATCATAAATCCACAGTAAAGAAGGTGTGCTCTAACTTTCCGAGTTAATCTATATAAGCAGATATGTTCAACTTCCACTGTAAAAGTATAAAAAATGCCCCTGTTATGAAATCACAATTATCCTGTCCATCACTGCTATTTTTCTTAGTCAATCACTTATATATCTCTGTGCACTCAAAATTATCGACATTAATGAAATATTTTTACTCACTGGGTAAAGAAAAAATATAATTTGCTCTGGCAAAATGTTTGGCAATTATAAGGCCATTCTTTCATTAAGCAGAGGTCAAGTCCATTAATAAGCCCAGTGAAGGCAAGTTTGACGCACACCCCGCAGATTTTTAGACAGGTCCTGACAATGGGACCAGCAGCAAAATGTAAATTGCACTAAATTGCTCTAATACCGCATGTGCTGGGCCTGAGTGGGACTGTGGGTCTTTTATTCATCTGAGTGATGGGCTCAACTACAAAGTGGAGACGAATTAGAGCGTGGTCTTGAAAACAGCAGAGTGCCAGAGACCGAACAAGTGTGCTCAACTGTAAAAGATTGTTCTTTTTGTTCGGTCCATGGAGGCAGGTGCACTTTGCAAGTCATTCAGAGACTGAAAGGCTGACTCAGTGGGGAACAATATTTTAAGAAAAAAGAGTGGTTTAATTGTAGGCATTTTGGGGATTTTTTTTCCTTTCATTTAAGAAAATACAGGATGTAATCATGTTTGTGCCAAGCAAAATGGCAGGGACATTACAAATCTGTTTATTTGTAGGCTTTTCATAACAGGGACCTCACAAGGATTTACATGTAACTCCTGATGTCTTGCTCAGGTTTGTTTGAGATTTTGACTATTGGGTTTTAGCGTGAGCCATCAGGTTGCAAATCGATTGATTTAAGATTGATTAGCAATTTTAGAACCTGCCTCATTCTATAACATAAAACATATGCAATGAATTTGTTGCTGCTGTGGAGAACAAGCTGAGAAACGGGAAGGCTAATGACTTCAAGACTTGTTTGAGATACACCATGCGTCTGCATAATATCTGAAAGCCTATAGTGTGCCTTGTGTATCTACACTGTCTTACAACAAGTTACATTATATTGCGGTTAAAACTATGGTTAAATGCCATAGCCGTAATGAAATGCTTTCATCATCCACAGATGCCTTTGTAGGGCTTATATTAACTGAAACCTACAATCACAAGGTCTAAGTAATCTTTTGTCAATTTTACATTTAAGGGCAGGGTTGGCAAACCATTTGAAAACAAATATTCGTACGTACAGTACATGGGGACACATCCCATTGTAAATGTGGTATCAAAGGTAAAGCAGATCATCCCCTAGCGATCATTTTGCCCTAGCATGGTGCGCGGCTGGCCTTGGCGAAAAGATGCTTATATATTCATCTTCCCTCATGAGCAGCCGGCCCCGAAGTGTTCCACTCTGTTAGGGCTCTTAATGTAAATTCCATTTCACCAGCTATTATCCCTGGCCTATCTTCCAGACCTGTCTGCTGGTAATACATGCTGCTGAGCCGCCCCACACTCTATCCTCCCCAGCCTCCTCCAGCCTCTGCCCAGGGGAGCCCTGCAAACTGCTTATTCAACAATCGCTTGCCATAAAGATTCCTAATGTCATTTTGGAGGCAAAGAGGCCTGTGTGGTTTTTAATTCATATTTAATGGTCGTCGAGGCTAAATAGGCCCACTATCCTAAATGAGAGCTGCATCTCTGCTCTCTTTCACTCACTCACTCCCCCACCCTCTCCCCCCCACAAACACACTTTCTCTCTCTCCCCCCTCTCTTTCTCTCGTCCACTCCCCCTACTTAGGCCTGATGCTTGTCGGCCTTAATAGCTTCACCTTGTCTGTTTTTCGATTTCTCTATCTGCGCACATCATAATTGGATACTTCAGTAGGAGCAGAGGCATGGGTGTAGGTAGTTTTCTGAGCAGACCGTGGTGAAAATTGTATCCGAAAATAGTGGTATTGGTATTGTTTTTGTTGTTGTTGTTTACACATTTTGTGGTCCCACATGTTATGATTAATAATGGCGTAAAGGATTACGCATAAGATATGCACATAAAATGCACGTAAGATAGATGAGTGAAAACACTCAAGCCGTTGCTTAGCAATAAATATCAACAAAGAAAGCACCACCGTCGATGTATGCATCTGCTTTGGAACTGTATCATGTTCATCATTTTGCAGCTTAGGGGCGCCTCTATTGACATTGCTTGGTCAGTGCTGAACAGCAGCCAACAACTAAGATGTGTATGAGCTGGGAGGATAATGTCCTACCAACTCAGGCATTAAGTCACTGCAAACAAAGCAGCAGGGAGGGCATAAAAGTATGATCATATCTGCAAATATTGATGCCGTCCTTCTGTTCCTTGTGTGTGTGTTTGTGCGGGCCTCAGACCAGACCCAGGCGCTGAAATGTAAATAAATCTATCAGGGCAAGGAGCTCCAAGATCATGTTACCACTCCTTACAATCAAGAGGCTTTTCATGTTGCCCTGGAGGGCCATTCTTGTAACGCTAGCACATGAGAGAAGCCCACAAATCATCTCTCTCTCTCACTCTCTCTCTCTCTCTCTCTCTCTCTCTCTCTCTCTCTCTCTGTCCCTCTGTCATATTCTCTCTCACTCACAAACAGACAACCATATTTCGTCTCTCTCTCTTTTTTTTCTCTCGCACGCACGTACGTGCACAGACACACACATAGACACACACGCACACACACACACACACACACACTGCCACTGTCTTCCACAAAAAATATGACATCAGACCTCGGATGTGTTTATATGCTAACTGATATGAGGACCAGGGGAGCAGGAGAGGTGTGGTAGTACCAGGGGCATGCCATGATAGGCTCCATCCGTCCCCTCTCATCCACCATCTTGCCCATTCTCCTACATCACACACAAACATGCTGAAGAAGCCACACTCAACCGGCTGACTTGGTATCGGCCGACCGGATCAATGACGGTCTCGGCCGGTATTGATCTGTCGGTGCTGCCACGGGCAGGTTCTGACCCGCCGGGCCTGACCGGGTCACATGGCTAACAGCGCTGTTTGGACAGAGCACTTACAGAGGTCAACAACAATATAGGCAAACAAAGAGCAGGAGTATTTGGTTGCAGTGTCTTTCAACACCTGAGACTGCCATCACCAGCAGGCCACCGTAGACCTCAGTCATGTCCTGCAATGGACTGCACACAGAAATAAAAGCGTTATAAGTGTGCACCGTTTTTCTGAATGTACTCACAAACACAGGAGAGTGTTGTAATAGGGAGATTGTTAGTGGGGAACGGTCTCATTATTATTCCTTTGCTTTGCCAGGTCTGCGTCCCCTCTGTCTTTCATTTAGATTTAGATTTCTATTCCACAACTAGATCAGTCATTTATTGTGATAAATATGTCAAGCAAGCTTGTAATAATTCTTTTTCCTATCCAGCTGCCAGCATTAAAATATTATTGAAGGTTATTTACAAACATATTTACTGACCTAATAAATATTTCTGGATTGGAAATGTACTCTTGTGATACTGTTACATTTAGTGTTAAATGTGTGTGTGTGTGTGTGTGTGTGTGTGTGTGTGTGTGTATGTGTGCTCTTGTGTGTGCTCTTGTGTGCTTGTGTGTGCATGTGTTCAAAGCCACTTTGTATACAGTAGCTTGCCATTCTTTTCACTCTTTTGAGTCTAGTACTCTATGTGGGGGCAATGTGCCTTGTTGCTTTCTCATGTTCAAGCGACCCGCAGTTTACAAGGAGAAGCGTCACACTGTGTTAATTAGGATACCTCCACGCCTCCTCTTCTCTCACCTCTGTCCAGCAGTCCACTCTTCATGCTTCATCGCCAGCAGGGCGGAGGATTAAGACAGAAGGGGTTCGGCAGCAATGACCCGCCAGACAGGAACTGGGCTGTCTGTGCCTCTGGCTTTGGGAGTTTGGAAATAGGGAAGGGAACAATGACCTTCCGTAAATAGAGCATTAGCCAGCGATGAACTGCAGTGGCTTTCAGCGGGGTATACAATTCACCCAGGTAGCTATGGTTCTGTCAGAATGGCCAGCTTGTGAGTGCAAGATGGTGCGTGTGCACACACATAAACACACGCACACGCACACACACACACACACACACACACACACACACACACACACACACACACACACACACACACACACACACACACACACACACACACACACACACACACACACTCACTCACAGACACACACACACACACAGACACACAGACTGAAGGAAAGAAAGCAAAATGTTCACTTCACTACAAAACACTTCCTACTCCCAGCAGACTCCGTGGCTACCAGCTCCCCGCTACCTGTTGCCTGCCGCTGTGGCCAAGGAAGGAGAGAAAGTGGTGCTCATGCTGCTGAAAGAGTCCCCTTCAGACATCCCCTGATGCTAAATTACACATTGTGATCACACCAATCACAACTGGACCGGTCCTGTTCCCCTATCCTGTGTGTGGCGCCTCACTTAGTCCCACCACCCTTGCTCCACCGGCCCACAACCCCCCCTTCCCACGCTCTTCAACTAAAAAAATCCTGTCTCATGGATCGGATAAAGAAAAGGAGCCCTTGATGAAAATGTAAATGGAATACTTGAATTAAATTACACTGGATGTAATGAACAAAGTAGTCATTAGTCATTTTCTAGACGCAACGCAAATCACCTCTGATTAATCATGGCGTACTCGGTATATGGAAATGCTCAGGTAGCTGGATAATTTAATTTGTACTTGGTCAGTTAAATTTCGATTCCCTTGCAAGGTTATAGAAGACGGCGTGTTGTCTGGTGTGTACCTGAGATCCGAGGCCTTAATAAAGAACAATATTATTCGTAATGTGGATTATTCTGGAGGCATGATGTCTAACCTCTGACCCTAGCGACAGAGCTAAACGACAACAACTAAAAGCTGTTCCCGAGGGGTATGAGCTCATGGAGGAACCAAGCATGTTACTGTAATTTATTGAATACTCCAAGAGCCTCATTTAAACCATACATCTTCAAAATGTGATCACGACTGCACGAAATACTGCTTCACCAACTTGGCTCGAAACGCGTGTTTAAATATAAAGGGGGGGAGGGGGATATGCTTGGATGAAAAGGTCTATAATTGAGCACAATGAAAAGCATGAACTGGAATGAATAGGTGGAGGGATAAAATGGAGAGTCTACATCAATTCCATCAAGGATCATCCACCATTGGGTTGACCGGTGAATAGCTATCGACCCTGGGCCCTCTGTCTATGAGTTTACATGTCATGACACGAGCCTCCCCATTTTTCTGCTTTATGAATGGACTAGAACACAGCTCCACTATTTTGTCAGTGTGTTTTGTGTTTTGAGGGCACCGAGATCTTTTTCTGGTGAATCTGTGTGTGGGTTGGACCCACATACACTTGAGGAATATTGATTGGTGTATTGTATAGGTTATACGGAGCTAGACCAATCCTGTCAGAGTCGCTGTGTGAACTACCCCCACCCCTAAAGCCCCCTTTTCCTCTACATCATAACTTAAACAACAATACATCAATATTCAATAATGATCTACTCATTAGAGATATGATACCATTTGTGAATTCATTATTGGAGTGCCTTGAGATGACCTTAGGGATG
>NC_084999.1:17501971-17551971 GCF_963854185.1 Sardina pilchardus | reverse complement strand
TGCTGCTGTTGTTGTTGTTGTTGTTGTTGTGAGGAGAGGCCTGTGTCCTACGAAGACCCCACTGATTGAGAGACCAGTCGCACCTGGGACCGCTGAGCCGCCCGTGGGGGGTTATGGCAGTGCGGGCAGAGCGGGCGCTACGGGCCCCAGGCCTGTGCCCTCTGGCACTGGCTCCGCCGCTGGTGGCGTTGGTGGCAGCACTGCTGGTGTGCCAGGCGGCGCCGGCCCAGAGCGCGTGCCCGCCGGGCTGCAACTGCTTCTTCTCCTGGCTGCACTGCCTGGACGGCCGTGCCGGCCTCAGCAACATCCCGGCCCTGGTGCTGCAGGAGAGCGAGAACGTCACCGAAATGTGAGTGAAACGCCTTTTTACGACCCCGGCGAGCTACACCTGCTGCTGGAGCACAAGGGTGGTGGTGGTGGTGGTGGTGGTGGTGGTGGGGTGTGTGTGTACTGTGTAGGGTGGGTGTTGAGTGGCTGAGGTCCTCTTATTTGCCACTGATAAAATCTAATCACGTAGCTATCGTTTCATTTGGCTGAGTGCTTCAAGTGGATTTTGATGTCAACACGGGTGCTGAAACGCTGTGACTGTAGTCGCTTTGGTTACTCGTTGGTGAATCTGTGATCCAATATCACTGTACTTGTGTGTCGTTTGGCGCGGCTTGTTTGTTGTGGACCTTGGAGCCTGGAACAACAAGTGTTTTCGCAACAACTTGGCAATGCTGCTTGGGGGCCAGCGGAAGGCCAAGCAAAAACAGAGTTCAATCTGGGTGATTGGTATCCAATGAGTATGCATGGGGAGAAATATGGGATTATTGATTGAAATACACAATCATTTCAAAATGCGCATGCTGATGTCAATGCAGTCACTATGTCATGATTTGTTCATCACTGATTAACCAATCACATAACTGGAGGCCATGAAGAATGCCTGGTGCTGTTTTGGGCCTATTCCAGGAATGAGCCACTTTCACAGTTCTGAATGACGCAAATGAGCGGTTGGCAATGTACCGTTCAAAACAATATTCGATCAAGGATCAAGGATGTCTTTATAATCCCTGAGGGGTAATACACACAGGATTCACCTGATTCTCAAAGGTCAGTGATTTCAGTGCCAGGATATATACTGTACAGTGCTGCAGAAGTTCAACAGCCTGGTCATGGATGACTACAGGAGATTCTGAAGTCTTAGACATGTCTATGTTCTTCAAAGGACAACTGGACCTAGTCTGTGAATTCTGCCTCTATAGGACCAGGGGTTGTCACAGCAAAGGCAAACTTAGCTCTTCGCATATTGGGTTTGGTACTCCTTTGAGTACAACACAAATAGTTGAAAGGGTGCACCCCTGGACCTATCCAGAGGAGGACAGAGGAACACCTAATGTAGTTTCCTGAGTAAGCCCACATACTTTCTGCAACTAAGTGACATAATAATGTTGGATGATGATGTGTTAAATTCCACACACGTAACTTTAATTTGATGAAGAATGTGGTTCTCCATTTCTGTACAACAAATGGGAGAGATGACACAATCACAGTGTTGTCATGGTGACGTCATCATGAGAGAAGCCATTCTAGAACCCATTGTGGCTCAATCATTTCCAAGCAGATCTAAGCTTGATGCTGAGGAGAACACAGCTTGGTGGACTGTGATCACACCCTTTAATATCGGGTCAATTTTAATTCACTTTTATTTATTCTATTTTCCTTTTTGGTCATTTGTTTGGTTTTTGGAAAGTACATGAATTAGTTTGGATTTCTATGGGTTTCCACCGCTAGTTCAGTATAAAATGCATTTTGTGTGGACAGATTTGTCCCATGTTTCTCACCCACCCCCACCCCTCCTGTCTTGATATAGTTTGTCCCTATATTCCCTATATTCCTTCGAACACACTGTTGGCATTGCTGTTGTTTGGCTGTGCTTACCAACTGGGTTGCCACTCTTTGTGTTCACTTAACCTGCATGACTCCACCCAGAAAGCCTGTCTAGGTATAATACAGTGAACAACTCACCTGCGGGAGCATTTCTTTTTTTACCACATGGCCAGATTGCTCTTTCACCACAGTCTGGTGTGATCAGCACCCTAGTGTGTGTGTGACAGAAGCCGATGTTTGGTCCAACACTCAGGAGCTCAACAGACACCACTGGGCAACAAATGCGGAAGAAGGCATAAACACGAACCCCAACGGCAAGAATTCATGAATGATGCATCGCGCTATAAATTCAATTCTGCCAATGGCCAAAGGCACGCCGGGACCGAGAACAATAGATGAAATATTACCCACTTGGCTCGATCCAATAAGTGAAGGGAGTTTATGATTCCCATCCCACCTGCCTCGTAATTTGATTACAGCTCTTCGAGTCAATCTAACACAAATAAATATGTTTGTGCTTTCTGTGCCTCACACTGCGGTCCTAGTGCCCGTGGACAGGGTGACAAACATAGCAGCACAGCCAAACAACCTCAGAGGTTATTAGTGAGTTATTATATAGTTATATAGTTATTTTTCTATGGCCACATTAGTGTAGCTCAGGAAAATTAAACAAAAATGAATTTTTTAACAGATTAACAATATTTTGAAAATATTGAATGGATTATTTCACCATCAAGGCCCATATTTGATAGCGGACTGTAATTGGGGTTAAGGAACAATGCTGATGCAGGAGGTTTGGGGGGGCTGTAAATGGACTATGGTTAAGTTTAATATCACTCAAATGATGATGGTGATAGTGAAGAGTGGTGTGGGGCCGCAGCATGAGGCTGTTATGGCCGTGATGGCCGGCTCCCTGTGTGCCACGAACAGGGTAATTGTCAGGAGAAGGCTGGTGTGCACTCAGTGCTCGCAGTAGAAGAGCTTTGGAAGCTCATAGAGGCCATCCAAACACACCAATTACGGCAAACCCTCTTAAAATGACAGATAAATGGGAGAAAGAACACTACCCAGGTGCTCTCCACCCAGTCTCCATATCCACACCTCGCTCTATCTCTGTTGTCTGTTGGTAGGGTTTTCTTTTACTCTACCCATGGCTCATTTTGGCTGCAGGTTTTGATAGGCTTCAACTGCATCCGATTACACTAAAAGGTTACTCCTAAACAACAGCAGTGGTGCCAAGTTCCACACTGGTCAAACTCTGCCGTACATTTTTAATCACAAACTGAAACGCACATACTGTAGCATCATGTGTGCAGATGTTAAGCCGTTCATTTTAATGCTAATGTTATACAGTATTTATTGATGTTATTGTAAGTGGCTTTGAACAAAACCGTCTGCCAAAACAAGTATAGACATTTTGAAAATAACTTTCTGTGAAATAGAACAAATCAAATCAACTGTTATCACAGAGTGCTCTATTGTCCACGATCTGGCTTTTGTGTGGCTGAGCCCCATGAACCTTCATTTTAGTCAGACCCTGCTAGGACCAAAGACCTAATGAGGCATGTGGCTGATTAACCATTATATTCCAGAGGGGTGGGACCGATACATCCCGCTGGGAATCATTCTCCTTTTTCAAGTAGTAGCCGCCAGCCCCATTGAATCTAAGTCTTATGCGATCTTTGCACAGAGAGCTCGTGCTGTGCTTTCCGATACGAATGAGTTTGAAGACGATTATTTTCTGTTACTGTCTGTTAAAGTAATGTCTTATAACCTAAATAAAAATACCAATATTATTAATAAACGAAATAAAATGTAACAGAATAATGACAATAACCATAAACATATACAAACCACAACTTTGAGTCAGAAAGCAGCAAAAGCTCAACTAGTAACCACTTGAAATAATAATGCTGCTATGCGCTGTTGGAGATATTGAGAGGTGATTGATTTAAGTGCACACTTCGACTCCTTAACTCTGGACTATCAGCTCAAAACAACGATCACTTTTGTATATCTTGTTGCTTGACTGTATACTGTATATAAGGGTTGCTTGTTGTTTTGTGGCTACTATTATCATTGTTTCTCTGCTTTTTGCTTCTCACGGTGCCATCTGTATGAATGATGAAGGTTTTATTGTTTGTACTGAACATTTTGTGTCATTAATTTCTAATAATTTATTTCCCTAGAGTCATTGAAAAAGAGCCCGATCTGAAAAATATCACAGAAATAGATCTCGCCAACTACAGGGAGCTGAAGAATCTGTAAGTGCAGTATATTCATATGAAATATGATGTTATATAAAATTCACATTTACCTTACATGAATCATCTTGTGAATGTTAAGAGGCATTTGAATTATTTCTTGCAGAATGATACACCAATCTGGTGCTCTTTGGCCTAAAAGGAAAAGTCTTAAAGTTAAAACAAACAGTGTAATTATGTGCATAGACAGATAGATAAATATATAACAAAACCACAAAATCAAGTTTTAGGAATTTAAAGAGAGCTTTTCAAAGGCCCTGGATTATTACCATTATATGTATCCGGTTGCGCAGAATTCATTGTAACGTGAGATTATGATATCAGTGATTGAAGTGATATGATCAATCATCAGTTCCTGAGTGATTGAAGACTTCCTTTTGATGTCTGATTTCTCCCTCCACTCAGGACGGTGACATTTTGTGGGTTGGAATACATCTCTGTCAATGCTTTTCAGCACAACCTCAAGCTCCAGTCTGTGTAAGTGTCCTTGTCCTTACAAAGGATTGTCTTTCTACACCTTGTTCCCAACAAGCTCTGAGCTCCATGCTTTGCACCTGTCAATCAGAAACTTCTTTCCCATTATACTTAACACCTCAATTCTGCACAATGTAATACAATTATGCCAAAAACAACTCATTCAGGTAAAAATTAGGCCAAGTTCTCTAAACCAAATTCAGATTTAAACTCTATCTGAGAACTGATATGAATAACCTGTTCCTTACACAGCTGATTCAAATCAAGCTTTGCACAGCATAGTCATTTGTATTGCCTGACGCTTGCACCCAAGGTATTATCTTGTACAGTATCTCAGTTGTACTGCAGGGTTGTTGACCCTTATCGCGACCATCTTGTAATTGTTCCTGCCCTGCTTGTGTGACATGCCTGGTGTTGTGGATCTGGGGGAGAGAGTGGTCGAGTAAAAGCTGGGGGGGAACAACCCGAGAGGGGGCTGAGTTTGGGAATGGGGTGGGTGGTCGGGCAGTCTAGAGAAATTGGAGAAGACATCCACCAGTCACCTTTTACTCGCTCACTTTGGCGTATTATTGACATCTGATGCATAATAAATACACTCCACTAAGGGTCCATTATCGCCTAATCAATATTTCACCAAGGGGAAAAGAGGGGGAGAACAGCTGTGCCTCTGAGATTGGAAGGACTTCTCTGGAGAGCGTGGGCGTGGAGAGAGAGAGAGAGAGAGAGAGAGAGAGAGAGAAGGACAACGCTCTGATGGACACACTGTACCGCACTGTACAGAGGGGCTGTATCAAAATGGAGGGATCATAATTTTTTTCATCATAAGTGCCAAGTCCTCCATCATTCGTTCTTTTTTTAAATTACTTTGTTTTTCACTCTTCCTCAGAGCAACCCCCCCCCCCCCCCCCCCTCCTCTAAGCAGCTACTATTCCCGGCCACCCCCCCCCCCCCCCCCCGACACACACACACACACACACAGTCACACACACACACATACCATCCCATCCCACTCCACCCCACGCCATCCTACCCTGCCATCCAGCGGGAATGGCAGAATCGAGCTGGTAATAAGATAGGCCCTGATGGCCAACCCATCTGACACGAACTTTTGGGAGCAAGGAAAACAAATATTTGAACCCCCTCCTGCCCCCCATTACTGCTGCCACAGAGAATATAGATCAGCCATGTGGTAGCACTGTCCCTGGTGACGTCGTCTGTCATCTCTGTAGCGGTTTTTAAGGATCTGTTTTCCTCCACTGGTATAAGAGGAGCATTCTGACTCAGGCTGCCAAGGAAACCACATGAAACCATCCACTGAATACATTAAGACTCAAAATTCAATATTGTATTTTAAGAAATTGCAAAAAAAAAACGATATAGCCTATCAAAATCTATTGACCATTAAAATATATATATAACATTTATCAATAGCCCAATAATGTCATACAAAGAACCATTTCTTTCCAATCTTAAATAAATGAATTTCGATGTTAACAAATATTGATTAATATATAAATCATTGTCAACTGGATAATTTTGATAATCCCTCCCCATTTTAAATTTGAGGATCCACCTTTATATAAGGATTAAAATGAAAGGGGCTATCTCATGATTAGCAGCAGTTTACAAGTCTTCTTCACAGGCCTTGCGGTTTTCCCTGTCAAACACCTGGAAGTGCAAACTTCATCCAGTGAATTAAATCCTGGCACCACGACGTGCATCTAGGGCCAAGTCTCCTATGGCTCAGAATTATGTGTTGGAGCTAAAGGCTAATTCACTAATGTGGAGAACACATGAGTGCATGCCAACATTGTTCAGGAATGTAGCACTTGATGTGAATGATTACCTTTCATAATTGATTAGAACTCTTTAAACTGCCAATCCACCCATAAACTAAGTCTGTGAGGTAAAGACACTTTTTTAAAACAAAAAAAAAAACTTTGAGGTATACAAGTTCATGACTTGAGTTTAACATTTAAGTTAAACTATTAAGTAGTTAAACAAGTAATGCTGAACTTTAAAACTTTAAAACTGTTTTTTCCTAACAGGAATCTGGCTTCAAATGAGCTCAGGCACATCAGCTGGAAGGTCTTCCACCATCTTCCCCTTCTGAATCTGTAAGTCATATTAGGGACATTCACATAATGGTTATACCACAAGTCAGAACTGATATACTGCCAGGTGAATGTTATGTTTATATCTCACCAAACACAATGTCTGTCTGTGCTCTTGTTTGACCATAGGGCTTTAAGTTACAACCCACTGGATTGTTCATGCGACCACCACTGGCTCCAGCAGTGGCTACTGGGTGGACGCAGTGATCTTGACAGTCAGCCTGTGACCTGTGTGTCCAATGGGACTTTTATTCCACTGGAGTCCCTGGTCATAGATAACTGCAGTAAGTTGACTCTAAAGTTTGACTGTCCATACACTAAGATGCATGTAGAGAATAAGGTGCAAGTAGATCAAAAGTCAGTAGATCCTTTGATTTCCATTCTGATTTTCAATGATGCCTGATTATGAAAATGTGATACTGAATCATCCATCCATATGCTGTGAGGTTTTCTGTATTTGTGAATCTTACTCTAAAGAAGAGAGTGGTCATTATCTAAGGCCCAGCATAGGCATTCACTGCTACAACATGTCTCCAACAAAGCTTTCATAGGTGTATTACTTGGCAGGTGTTCCCGAAGTGGCCATCCATGCGACCAGAACGAAAGTGCAGGAGGGAGGGAACCTGACGTTTGTTTGCGAGGTGATCGGTGTGCCCACGCCCTCCGTCAGGTGGAACACGGCGCAGCTTCACTCACACTACACCTGGGAGGTACGGAGCAGTGGCCCTGCCCCGGGGGCGCGCATTCGTCCACTTACAGCAACTGGTTGATTATAGACAGAGTCGGTCATCCGGAGTTTAACACGCCAGCCTTTTGGGGAAATTAGCTCATTTAGGATAACTGGTGTAACCCGCTTCCAGTGAATTATTCTGCACTAGGCTAACAGTGTCAGACTGGGATATTGCAGGCATAGAGAAGAGACCGGTATGTCTCCTCTTATCGAATTCTGGGGTAGACAAGTAAATATGCTAATATCGCAAAAATGGGGCATGCTGCTACAAAACATTTCAGGATAGTGCTCATGTCAACACTGAATGCTACTATTTTATGGTCATGATCTTCATAATGATTAGTACTAATAATTCATGAGTATACTAATAATTAGTAATAATGATGATGACATGTAACACTACTATGCAATATTTACAATATTATATATTTACAATATTAACCATAAAACCATTTCTGCAAATGATGTATTGTTAGATGCTATGTTAAATTCATTTCCAGTCTGTTGTGTTTTCAGAGGAGACTGTGGGGCTACACACAAGAGCTGGTCCTCCACCTGGTGAACGTGTCTTCTTATGACAACCTCCATAACCTCACCTGTGAAGCAGAGAACAGGGCAGGGCCGGGCAAGGCCATGGTGCCTCTGGATATTGAATGTGAGTCTTTGAACAGTGTTGCAATATATTTAGAAATCTAGGGGGCTGCTAGCATTGTGTGTATTACCATAGAATGTATGTGTGCTAATAGTGATACAAAGCACAGTGGTGTCTTTGAGGAAAGGTTATTATAGCCTTATTTCAGTGTTTAGCTCTTGAGGCAAAAAGACGGCATGTTTTCCCACTGCAAATGCTTAATCATGCTGTTGTTGTCAAATAGTTGGGGAGAAAAAAAACAGTGTTTGACTGGAGACAAATGTATGGCCATCAAGGGGCAGATAATTAATGTCAACAAAATGGGAGAATAACAGTCATCAGATCTTATTTGAGTCTCCACTAATGGGCCTCTCCCTTGTAGTCCGGAAAACATAATTGTCAGGGTTGACTGGCAGGCAGCAAGTGGCGTAAGCTGCAATGATCTATCAACATAAAGCCCTTTAGTGGACAGTATGTCGTTAACGACCTCCTCATAATTACCCTTAGGATCAGTTGGACTCTTCCTCGGCCTCAAAACGCTGACAAAAAAAAAACGATCCCACTGCCTCCATTGTCACAGATGATGTGAAAATGTGCTAGGATTTATGCTTTCAAAGATAGCAAGCAAATGGTTTCCATGATAATGTCGTTCTCCTTTCTTTCATTTGGATTCTTCGGCAGTTTGGAATATCAAAGAAACACTCCATGGACTCATCTATTTATATTAGGGTCACACTTGTGCAACCCCCGAGACTGAGGCAATCTTGGAATATGACATTAATGTCTTCTTGGACTCCTTGCGAAGCACTTTCTTGCATAGGGTCACAGGTTAAGAGCAGTGAAGCGGTCGTAGAGGAGCGACTCTGCTCCTGACATCAGCATGTTCTTCGATCTAAAAGACCCATTTCCTGCATCCCACTCTCAATGTGCTTCCAGGTACCTCTTGTGGTCAGGTCGCCCTAACAAGCGTAGGATTCATTATTCATGCCAGGTCAACAGGTTTACAGCGCAGATGGACCACATTGATTCGTGGAAAAAGTATATATGCTTTATAAACCCATAGCTCACATCCTTGGGTTCGAGTTGGTTGGTTGAACTTGGTTTCAGACTGAACTGAGATGAGTCCGTCTTTGAGGAATTGCCTGCTGATTTTGCAAGACAGCATTAGGAACTCTTACTACTCAGTTTTTACTTAGTGCCTGTTAAGCCTACACTGATAGACTTTGACAAGATTTGGGAAAGATTCCTGTAAGATTGTAGTCTTTTGAGTAAAGCTTGAATGAGGGGCATTAGTTAAAAGACTACAATCTTTCAAGAATCTTTCCCAAATCTTGTCAGAGTCTGTCAGTGTAAGGTAGGCTTTAGTTGTGATATTGAGGGACAATTCTGCACAATACAGCTAGTCAAAGCATGAAGATAAGCACAGCAAGCAATACAGTACTCTCTATGGCACCTTTGGAACAGTGGAATTCTCTCTGAGGAATCACTCTGATACTCACTGCAGCATGAACATTCAATATGTTTTTCATATCTATTGCAAAACTTCTCCAACCTAACCTGGATGTAGGTACCGTAATTTCCTGACTATTATACATTGATTTTGCAAAATTTCCTCAGCTATGAGGTTAATACGGGGGGGTTAATATGGTTTTGTTTCCTTTAATTTGCATAAAACACTGTCCTGCGGATTATACACAATGCGGCTTATATGCGGAGAATTACTGTATTCTAAATCACGACAATAATATCAATGACTATATTTTTCATACAGTATTCGTTACAGTTTTCACTGCACTAAACACCATCCCACCCCCACTACAGTTGCAGTGAGAATCCTATTTCTCCGTGACCCCGAGCAGCAGCATCACTGGTGCATCCCGTTCGCGGTGGACGGGAACCCGGCGCCCTACATCCGCTGGCAGTACAACGGCACCGACCTGAACGAGAGCCGGTACACCTACACGCAGCTCATCCCCGACTCCGAGGACGGCTCCATCCTGCACGGCTGCCTCTTCCTCAACAAGCCCACCCACCTAAACAACGGCTACTACACCCTGATCGTGAACAACACCCTGGGAGCGGACAATGCCACGACCTTGGGGAAGTTTATGGATAACCCTTTCATGGATAATCCAGAGGGTATCATTGTTGGTGAGCACACGGTGTTTTTAAAAGGAAAAAGCTACGCAATGCTTCATCACATTATTTTTTGTGTCGATTACTAACAATTATGTTTTTCCTCTCCACTCAATTGACACCTGCCAGTCCAACCTGAAGAACCAAGTGAGTCTTTTTAAAGTTCTATCAATGATCATGTGTGCACAAAAAGTGCATCTGAAAAGAACTGATTATTTAGTTCGAAAATATTATCTCTGCAAACTTTAAAATATCACAAAATGTAAAAAGCAATGAAACATATTATGTCTTCTAAAATAGACTGATTATTTTTTTAGAACAATAATAATAATAACTAGAAATGCAATTCCCGAGGAATTACACGAGGGGATGCAATCTGCTGGGTAGACTTTTATTTTGACACACAGGAAACACTTCTATACTATGTGTAGTTCAGGGAGAGCCAGATTGTATGCTTAAAGGCAAAGATTCTATAGTGGAGCTCTGTTCTAGAATCTTTGCTTAAAAGTGACAGTTGGATTCACAGGGCAGTGTTCTAACTAGACTGGGAACTGAGAGTTCTGGCCCATTATGACATCACATTCTCCATTAAAGTCTATGGGGGGAAAATACACTTTTAATTACAAATATCTCAAAAAGTATAAACTTCTCAAAAATGTCAAATAGATTGTCTAGTAGATATTTGGAAGATCTACGGAACGGTGTTTCAACCAAGTTTGTACGTTAAGCGGTTCGGGCTGAATAGCGCGCACAAAAAGGTAAAAAGAATAATAATAATAACTAGAAAAGCATTTCCTGAAGGAAATACCAGTGCATGGAAAGTCATTGCAAGGATTATGCTAGGGTACTTAAAGTAATTTCTAAGGTGTTGCTAGGCTAAATAAAGTGGTCACTAGGTTGGTTGCTAGGGAAATCAAATTGGTTGCTAGGGAAATCACATTGGTTGCTAAGGTGGTTGCCAGGGTGTCATTATGAAAGTGGTTGCTAGGTTGTTACTAAGTAATTATAGTGGTTGCTTTGCTATAAAAAGTGTTATTTTAAATATAGTTTTGAAAAGTTATCAAAATTGGGAGAAATAGAGAGAGTGATAGAGAAAGTGAGAGGAAGTGAAGAAAAAGAAGTGAAAGAAAGTGGGGATGACGCTATCAAGTTCATTATTTAATTAATAGAGAGAGAATTATAGGCCTAGTGGTTGCTTTGTTATTTAAAGTGTTCATTTAAATATAGTTTAAAAGATTATTGGAATTTGGAGTAGGCCTAGTAGAGAAAGCGATAGAGAAAGTGAGAGGAAGTGAAGAAAAAGAAGTGAAAGAAAGTGGGGATGACAAGTGAGCTATCCAGTTCAATGGAGAGACACACAGAGAAGAAGTTCCATTGAAGTTGCTGAAGTCAGTGAGAGAACACTGGCAAAGTTGATTCCATTCTATTTCTTTAAAAGCTAATTATGATGTCACAAAGCCAATGTTAAGTCTATGGCAAAATTAACTTTAGTTTTTATTTAATATCTCCAAGAGTAAAAGTTGTAGAAATATGAAAAATAATAGACTGAAAATTTGATGCAAGAGCTACGTGACAAAGTTTGAACCAAGTTCCTACGATAAGCGGTTAGAGTCAAATTAGGGCCTGGAAGAATAATAATAATAACTAGAAAAGCATTTCCTGAAGGAAATACCAGTGCATGGAAAGTCATTGCTAGGATTATGCTAGGGTGCCTAAAGTGATTACTAAGATGTTGCTAGGCTAAATAAAGTGGTTACTATTCTATAAAAAGTGGTTACTAGGTTGGTTGCTAAGGAAATCAAGTTGGTTGCTAGGGAAATCACGTGGGTTGCTAAGGTGGTTGCCAGGGTGTCATTATGGAAGTGGTTGCTAGGTTGTTACTAAGTAATTTTAGTGGTTGCTTTGCTATAAAAAGTGTTATTTTAAATATAGTTTGAAAAAGTTATTGAAATTGGGAGAAATAGAGAGAGTGATAGAGAAAGTGAGAGGAAGTGAAGAAAAAGAAGTGAAAGAAAGTGGGGATGACAAGTGAGCTATCCAGCTCAATGGAGAGACACAGAGAAGAAGTTCCATTGAAGTTGCTGAAGTCAGTGAGAGAACACCGGCAAAGTAGATTCCATTCTAATTCTTTAAAAGCCATTTATGATGTCACAAAGCCAATGTTAAGTCTATGACAAAATTAAGTTTAGTTTTTATTTCATATCTCAAAAAGTAAAAGTCATAGAAATATGAAAAGTAATAGACTGAAAATTTGATGCAAGAGCTACGTGACAAAGTTTGAACCAAGTTCCTACGATGAGCGGTTAGAGTCAAATTAGGGCCTGGAAGAATAATAATAAAAATAAAAATAAAAAGAAAAAACTAAGGAATATCAATACAGTGCATTTCCATGCACTGTAACTAGAAAAGCATTTCCTGAAGGAAATACCAGTGCATGGAAAGTCATTGCAAGGATTATGCTAGGGTACTTAAAGTGATTACTAAGGTGTTGCAAGGCTAAATAAAGTGGTTAATATTCAATAAAAAGTGGTTACTAGGATGGTTGCTAGGGAAATCACGTTGGTTGCTAGGGAAATCAAGTCGGTTGCTAAGGCGGTTGCCAGGGTGTAATTATGGAAGTGGTTGCTAGGTTGTTACTAAGTAATTATAGTGGTTGCTTTGCTCTAAAAAGTTGTTATTTTAAATAGTTTTTATAAAGTTATTGAAATTGGGAGAAATAGAGAGAGTGATAGAGAAAGTGAGAGGAAGTGAAGAAAAAGAAGTGAAAGAAAGTGGGGATGACAAGTGAGCTATCCAGTTCAATGGAGAGACACACAGAGAAGAAGTTCCATTGAAGTTGCTGAAGTCAGTGAGAGAACACTGGCAAAGTTGATTCCATTCTATTTCTTTAAAAGCTAATTATGATGTCACAAAGCCAATGTTAAGTCTATGGCAAAATTAAGTTTAGTTTTTATTCAATATCTCAAAAAGTAAAAGTCGTAGAAATATGAAAAGTAATAGACTGAAAATTTGATGCAAGAGCTATGTGACAAAGTTTGAACCAAGTTCCTACGATAAGCGGTTCGAGGCAAATTAGGGCCTGGAAGAATAATAATAATAACTAGAAAAGCATTTCCTGAAGGAAATACCAGTGCATGGAAAGTTATTGCTAGGATTATGCTAGGGTACTTAAAGTGATTACTAAGATGTTGCTAGGCTAAATAAAGTGGTTACTATTCATTAAAAAGTGGTTACTAGGTTGGTTGCTAGGGAAATCAAGTTGGTTGCTAGGTAAATCACGTGGGTTGCTATGGTGGTTGCCAGGGTGTAATTATGGAAGTGGTTGCTAGGTTGTTACTAAGTAATTCTAGTGGTTGCTTTGCTATAAAAAGTGTTATTTTAATATAGTTTTAAAAAGTTATTGAATTTGGAAGAAATAGAGAGAGTGATAGAGAAAGTGAGAGGAAGTGAAGAAAAATAAGTGAAAGAAAGTGGGAATGACAAGTGAGCTATCCAGTTCAATGGAGAGACACACAGAGAAGAAGTTCAATTCAATTCAATTCAATTCAATTTTATTTATAGAGCGCCAAAATATTACACGTCTCATGGCAGCGTGTTAAACCTTCAAAGAGAGCCCATGAGCAACAGGGGCAAGGAAAAACTCCCTAGAATTGGAGATACATATAGGAAGAAACCTCAGACAGATCCACGACTCAAGGGCCCAACCCATCTGCCAAGGGTCAGTTACAGTAGAGTAAAGTTCTTTGTAGTGAGAGGGGTAGACGGGTGTGTGCTCCTCTTGCTCCAGTCTCCTGTAGTCCACCATTAGGTCCTTGGTTTGACCTAGGCTGTTGTCCTGGTACCAAGAGGGGTTAACACACATTCCTGAAAGGCATCAGTGCTTAGTGTTAGAGTCCCAACTGCACAGGGAGGAACTGATGTTCAGGTCTCTTGGTTTCATGATTAAAAACTATGGTGTTAAAAAACGGACCTGTAGTTGATGAAGAGCATCCGTAAGTAGAGCATGATGGACGAGATGACATTGGCAAAGTTTCATGGCCTCGATCACAGTCCCCACATCAACAGTCTATGGGATTCTCATGTCTGCAGTTATTGTAAATCCACATAACGGTGCTTGTGATGTCCATTGCCGCTTCCTCTATGGCAACAGAATGAACATAAACACCACTTTTCATTACCAACAATGTGCTCAAGGAGTATACTAGCTCCTTGTTTAGGATCAGATAAACCATTTTATAAAAGACAACCATGCTTGTCAGCATTGTTGATCTGAATTAAAGTTTTCCTTTCTATGCACGAAGGGTCCATGTTTTGTTAAAGTGGTATCTATTGCACTAGGGAGCGCATGTAGATGTTAACTTACCAAGACTCCCAAGAAAGAAGACTTTAGGTCCTCAGTAGACAAGGCCTTCTAGGAGGCTCTTTTGAAGTGTTCATTTCACCACACTAAAGCAGCAGAAAACATTAAGACACTTTAGTGACGTCTAACTGAACAGTTAAAGACCGAGAAGCCTTTTATTAGGTAGGGGGTTTCATTTAAATACTTACTAAATTGTTATGGAAGTATTACAAACCAACTTTTCTTGTCAACAAAGGTTCAATGTAATTTGATTAGATTCAACTTTGTCGTTGTACTCTGCAAAGACATGCAGTTTGTGTCTAACCAGAAGTGCAACAAAGCAGAATAGTGTAATGTGATATACAAAATATAGACAAGTGGTGCATAGACAGGACAAGAAATATAGTGCAGTGTAGACAGTAGTATACAGTTGGTTGAGGGGCAAATAGGTGGACTTGTATTGTCATTAACTTACCAGATTTTAGATCTTCATGGACACAGACAAGGCCTTCCAGGAGGCTTACTCGTGAGCTGTTCATTTCACTACCCTACAGCCACAGAAAACGTTAAGACAGAATTTAGAGAGCAAGTCTAATTGAACAGAAAAGCCTTATAAGGTCCTTACCTAGACATGAGTCCTCCATGGCCATTTTGGTTATTGGGACGCAATATTTCTTGTATTCCCGTCCCGTCTCAGACAAGGATTTCAGTATTATCCCATATTGATGGCCAGGGGGGTCCTCGTTGAAATTGGGGCCAGGAGTGGTAATCTCATTGCTGTTTCAGATAACATGGAGAAATAGACAGATAGACAAGACAGACAGACAGACAGACAGTTAGGGAGAGACACAGATACTAATATCAATTACTATATTCACTTAAAAGGTCATGGGGAAATTGCTGAAGTCAACATAAGGCATCTTAAGCAATTTTCTTACTATTAATACTTTAAGACCAGGCTTACTCTTCGGGGGTTTCAGCATCATCCCATCTTAAAATAGTCATGTGTTTCAGGGAGTCCTTGTTGAAATTTGGTGCCAGGAGTATCCATCACATTGCTCTTGGAGATAAACAGATGAACATATAGAACAAATAGATGAATAGATAGCTAGACAGACAGATTCTTATATCAGATATAATTCACACACCATTGTAATTACTACTATTGTATTTATATGTATTTTCCTTCACTATAATACTAGTGACAATAGACTACTTGAACTTGAAAATACTTACCAAATTCTTATGAACCCATTTTTCTTCTAAAGGTCGTTTATTCATTTCCAAAGAAACGATACCTCCCAAGTTTCAGTGGCAGTGTAGTCTAAGGAACTTTGTCAGCATGCAAAACTTGTACAAACCATAACACCTTATTAAACTCAGTTAAGCATTAAAGGCACTCCCATAGTTGCTCCAGGGTGACTAATCCCTGTGTTGGTTTGGATAACGTTAATTGATATCTGGGGAATACAAAGCATAAGTGTTTTTGACATTCTGTCCAAACAGTTATTTTGTTCACATTATGTTAGTATTTCAAGGCCATACGATTCTACATCTTTGCCATCAATTGATAGATTAAACAGTCACATCATATACTATTGTAAAATCATATGTAAATTAAGTTAAAATACAAAACACTGGATCGTGATAACTATAATACGTCTGTAGAACGCCTGAATGGGCACAGTGCCGATGATCAGAGATGAAAATATTATCCAACAGCGTATTCTTCTCTGTGGTAGAAGTAGTAATGAGATTTGTGAAAGCTCTTGACTGAAACAGCTCAAAGATTGGTTTCCTTCCTGTGGCCAATAGGTCCTCATTAAAATCCCCACAAACAATAACTGGGCCGTCTGCAATGACCTGTAAAGACTCCAACAGGTGACGGAGATTGGTCAAAAATAGATTTATGTTGTAATCAGGTGATCTGTAAATCACTGCAATCAGAACATGAACTGGAGCCACAACCTTCACTACCAGGAATTCGAGGTCAGTAACACCCTGAATGTATGGCACTTGATGAGCCTGAACATGGTTTTTAAGAAACACAGCAACTCCCCCACCATTCTTCTGGGCTAGATGAGAAAGCGTAGAGTATGAAACATGCCTGTTGCGGTTATACATGTGATAATTCTCCAGCTGCAGAGTGTCTGGGACAAAGTTGCCAAATAGGTGTGTTTCAGTGAAACACAAAATATCTGCAAGACACATTTCATGATGTTTCTTGATATCTTCCATATGGGCTGACAGTCCCTCTGTGTTGTGGTGAATCAGTGTTAGCCGTGATGATGAACCAAGTGAGTTGAGATGGTGAAGGAGGGGCATAGAATTTTCCACTTGTGCTTTTGGCATACTTTCCAACGCAGTTGCTACTTCAGGATCAGCATATATTTTGCCTTCATCAAAATCAAGTATGTGCAGTCCACGCAGTGAGGTAGTTCTACTGAGACCAACATATGCCATGCCTGGTTCAAAAATCCGCTTCAATGAAACCACTATAGACACTGTTGACATCCCTTGGCATTTATGTATGGTAACCCCATAACAAAGTGTCATCGGGAACATGTGGCGAACCACTCCTTTTTTACTCAGAGGTTCCTCGATTCTGTCAATATATGTCAAATTATCCGACACTCCTGGAGGCTGGTTGCGATGTCTCTGCCCTGCACTGGGATTGTCTAGCTCAATACCGAGTAGCTTTACAAATGTTTTGCCAGCTTGGCCATCATAGACAATTTTAGCGATCTTTCCAAAAGAGCCATTCACCAGTCCATCTTCTACATCAATGTTTCGGATTAGCATCACACGAGCACCTTCAGCAAGTTGTAATCTATCTGGTAGATCACCTTTACAACCTTCAAAAGGTGCACTCTGCCTTTCCATCCGACCAGTTTGAAGATCTTTTTTATAGTCATGAGCATCTACATTCACCAGTTCAGAGTACAGAGCAGATATGGTGTCAGCATTGTGCTGGTTTACCTCTTTATTTGTGGCAAAAACATGTAGGATGTCTTTAGGACAGTCCTGAGCTTGAGTTAAGGCTTGGGCAAGTAGAGCTTTGTCCGCATCAGATAATGCCTCTCCTTTGCGTTTCACTCTGACCCTGTTCAGCAGCTCAGCAAATGGTAGATCATCTTTTTGGCGCATAATTTCTGTCAGTGTAACTACTTGGAACTGGTCCTTCCAGAAATCCAAAACGTGACTCTCAAACACACAGAGAGGTTTGGCTTTACCCGGTGGTGGTAATTGGTAGTAATCGCCTAGGACTAGCAGAGAGAGGCCCCCAAAAGGTTTCTTACTGCCTTTGATTTCTTGCAACCTCCAATTGACATAGGCAAAAAGTTGTTTGGATATCATGGACACTTCGTCAATAATCAAAATCTCAGCATTGGACAAGGTTGCCCTCACTTCATCCAGACGGTTCCCAAAACACTGGTAAGGTGGTTTAAGGCTTCTTGGCAGTTTCAGTACAGAGTGCAGTGTCTTGCCTGCTATATTAAAGGCTGCTGTGCCAGTAAATGCTGTGAGAAGCACAGTGGGCATAGACATGTCTCTTTCCTCTGTAATACGGGGTAACTTCCGAAGTATCTTTGATGCCTCTGCGTAGATGCATTTGATGAGGTGTGACTTGCCTGTGCCAGCTCCACCAGTGACAAAGTAAAAAAACTGATCAGCACTCTGTCCCCACACACGTCTTAAGCACCACTTGCGCACCGCGTAGAACACTGAAGCCTGCTTTTGATTTAAATTCTGATACATTTGTCGCACAACATTGGGGTCTATTTTAGGAGCCTCAAACATTGGCATAGTACTTCCTCCCCTTGTGGGACTCCGACAAAAATCTGGGACATCATCTTGTTCATTGATTTGATCTGGACTTATTTCCTCACGCTCCAAATTGCACTCCAGCCTAAGAAGCTCTGTCTCAGGCGCTAGTGTTGTCCAAGCATCTTCCATTGGACCATTTTCTTCCAAGCTCTCAATAGCTTTCTCTATAGCATCATTATTCTTTTCAAACTGCGACCTGTTCTCTTTGACAACAGAAAACACTCTCTGAAGATGGTCTCTTCCAGGAAGCTGTACAGAACCAGATGAATAAAATGACTCATAGGTTGGGTAGCCTGTGGGTTTCAATTGTGAATCTGAACGATAAGGGAGGTAAAGTTTGAGTAATGTGCCATAGAATTTCTCTGGAGCCGTTTTCTCTGAGAACCTGGCATACCTGATAACGGCAGGCTTTCCCTTAGTTCGCTTCTGAATGAAGCCCATTTCATTTTGAAGTGGTAAAACTTTGCTGCTTTCTTTCTGTCTCCCATACACCATTCTGTAGGTGGAAGCAAACTCTGCCATGGACATGGTCTCAAAGTCAGGTGTATCAGGTCTGTGTTTGTATTTGTCTGCCATTCCAGACATCCAAACATTCTCTGAGTCAGGAATACGGTCATTCAAGTACCGTAAAGGGAGGCTCATCTTCAAAGCGTTATCGTCAGTGGGTATGAAGATCACATTTCGTGAACAAGACCTCAGTTTCAAGCTACAAACTCTAGCAACTGCCTCTTGAACACTGACCTCTCTATTTTTGGAATAGGCCTGCATGATTTGTTTCATTTCCTCACAATCTGACGTAATGGATTGAGAAGTGTCCTTCACAACGCTTTTCAGATAGTCACTCATCTCGTGTTCGGCTTTGGAAATATATGACAAGATGTACATTATACAGGAATAAGGATTCAAGATGAACTGAATGTCCATGTTTGCATTCCAGGCCCTTAACAAATGTTCATTATAGCCATTTATCCAGCAGTCCTTTGGTTGCCGTTTCATAACCAAGACACTGGATGTGGTTAAGAAACTGACACAGTCGAGATATTCCTCATAGCTTAATTTGCATTGCTCAAGTAGCCGGGGGATGCTTTCAAATGATGCTGTTGGATTATTGAGCAATTCCCATAAAGGCTTCAATTTGTTTTTGGCCTCTTCAGGACTCATGCAGGAACGATCATCATCTGATTCATCTTCAGACTCATCCACAACCTCTGCTGGCATTGGTCGCGTTATAAAGGTTTCCTCTACAGGCTGTTTAGGAAATCCGAATCGACAGTGCTTACCCCCCTTCTTACAGGACTTAGAGTGGCCTTTACTGTGGGTTTGCACCTCATTAACAATCTTGAATAGCTCAGGATCTGTGTTTGGGTCTGGTAGCTGGCATGTTATGTACTTATCCACAAACTCGCACACTTTCTCATCTGGGTCCTCCTCAAATACAGGTGCATTCTTACACCAAACCAACATATGTATATGTGGCGAACCTCTAGCTTGATACTCCACTCGATAGAAGTAGTCTATTACCTCACCAATGGGCTGTGCTGGTGACAGGATTAAGTGTCTTAGCAGTGCATCGACGCGCTTGTCAAACATGCGCATGGTGGTGACGGGGTTACTACGCAAAATTTCACATTTTGAAGCCCAGTCCAATTCAGAGAAGTCAACGTGCTCGCCTTGTTGTGTCTTTATTGCTTGTATGACCTCTGGCCATCTCATTTCTGCAGCACTAAATGTGCAGAAAAAAGTTGGAGTGCCCAGCTGCCGAAGCATTGCAAATAGGTCTCTAAGGGTTTTTTCCCAATAGGCAGGGGTTCCTCGCAAAGGTTGCATGAATCGTGTGGCATCTTTGTTGTTTATCAGTTTCTCTACTTCTCGTTTGTCCTGTAGCATTCTCGCTGTGATTCTACGACCATCTCTAGTCAGAGGCTTCCCTTTACGCAATTGAATGGACATACTAGACCTTGCTAAATACATTTCTGTGACAAACTGTGCAAAGAAAATGTAAGTAGAATCAAGAGCAAAACGATTGTCAACAGAGAAGAGACGTGCATTGAAATATCTGCTTGGCGATAATTTCCTGAGCCTCTGTTCATCAAAAGTGTTTGTTCCCGTAGAGAGCTGCACAGGAAAAGCCATGGCCTCTAATTTGGGAACTTTGAAGAAACTTACTGGTTTGTTTCCTTCAGCTGGAGCCACAGTGAATACACCCTCACCAAAAGTTAACATTTCCTGCGCAATATCACATGGCTGTAAGCAAGAATCTATTGAACATCCACCACTTTGCGGTCTAGTTTCCTGTTCAGAGTCAACGGAATCCTGTGCCTGGTTTGCCTCATGGTTTGTCTCACTGTGAGAAACATTTGTCTGTGAATGTCCTTCTACAGTTTCAGACAATTCACACCCATCCCACATATCAGTCTCCATTAGGTCAACCGCTTGTTCAATATCAGCACTGAGGTCATCATTGACTTCACTCTCATTTCCCAAGCTGTCAATTTCATCCTCAATAGCTGCAACATCATCCATTATAGTTATGTCCCTATACTCTGGATGAATCTCTTTAAGTTTTGATAAAGCTCTTCGTACGTTGTTCATATCAACAGTTTGGAACTGGTAGTGGCCTGTATAGTTTATTCTTCTTTTCAACTTTACTTTCAAAAGCTGAGACTGACTGCTGGGCCTAGGCAAAGCATTGACCGTTGCTTCAACCTCTGAAGGTACACATACAACTCCACCATGTATTAATTTCTGCTGGCCTTTGGGAAGACTGATTATCTTTGCAAACGGTATGCATCGTGCTATAATGTGCCTTTCAAGTATATTCAGATCACTGAGCTCTGGGGGAATTGGCGAAAGTTCTAGCATGTTAGTCACAGCAATGGGCGGCATTTTTCCAATCATTACATTTTCATGACAGCTATGACAAATCCACTCTGTTGTCTCTTCAGGGGCACAACATTGTCCAAGCACATCACATGCATCCCCGCATGTGTGTACATATGTACCAGTTAAACATCGGCCTACCATGGCAAGGTTCTTTTTATACCTTTCGCGATTGCACTTTTTTACTTGCTTGAAAAACAAAGCTCTGTGACAGACTGTGCAGACATAAGTAGGCCCATTCTGTATCGCCATTCGAAAGGATTCAATGGCTTCCTGCAAAAGGGTATCTTCAGGAGGTGTTGGCAGTTGTTCAATCTCTGACAATGATTGTAGGAACCTGGCATGACGATACTTGTGCTGTATTCGCAAAGCACACCGCATTTTATGAAGCTTAGTTTTCTGTAGAAACCGATAGTGTCTGAAACATGGGTCATTTCGATATTTCTCATTAAAAGCTTGTCTTGTTTTTTTACTGTACAAGGGGTTGGATGCATAACGAGATCTCATAGCTGACTTCTTCATGGACCGAAATTCCGCATCATGGCAATAACGCTGGTTCATGTATTGCTTTCGCTTAGATTTAAATTCTGCATTATTCGAGTAACAATAGTTTAAATACTGCTTGTGCTTTAATCTGAATGCTGCATCATGGTAATAACGGTACTTTATGTATTGTTTTTGCTTCAATTGAAATGCGGCATCACTGGAATAACGTTTCTTTATGTATTGTTTTCGCTTCAATTGAAATGCGGCATCACTGGAATAACGTTTGTTCATGTATTGTTTTTGCTTCAATTGAAATGCGGCATCACTGGAATAGCGCTTCTTTATGTATTGTTTATGCTTCAATTGAAATGCGGCATCACTGGAATATCGTTTCTTTATGTATTCTTTTTGCTTCAATTGAAATGCTGCATCATTGGAATAATGGCTGGTGACATAGGATTTTTGACTAGATTTAAATTTAGGATCTTTTCTGTAACGATCTCTTACTTGTGTTTGCTTATAGACTTTGTATTGACTACAGTTTGCATACTTCTTTCTCTCATAGTCCAATTTTTTGTCCCTTTTGCTTTTGTAATACATTCGCTGATATACTCTTTGCTTTTCTTTCTTTTGAGCATTTACATGACCTATGGTACATTTAGATTGTGAGATCATTGGGCTACACAAAGCAGCTGGTGCTAGAGACACTCCTGTCTGAACTGGCTGCACACTGTCAACAAGGGAGTTTGGCTGTTCGTTATGGCTTTTAGATGTGAATGACACTGGCATAAGCTCATAAACCCACCCATCAGCTGATTCAAGCAGAGACCAGAAAACAAGCAGTCGATCAATCATATTGCTCAAACTGGTAAAGGTTATCATCACAGCAGTACCATGCTCGGTTGGGACGCCATTAGCCGTACGAGAATGTGGATCGAAAAATCCATATCTTTCTGCATTGTCTTTAAACAAAGCAATTGTTAGGCTGCCTACAGTTAACAATGCAAGATTTACATCACTTGACAAACAGTGTAACCTTTCAGAGAGTTTTACCATATCTCCACCGTCAGGACCCTCTTGTCTCAGATAACCATACCGTGACGGGAACTTCTCAACATGATACATCTGCCCATGGATATCAACACTATCTGGTAACTCATCTAATGCCAAATGAGCTGGTGCAATCCTGCCTCCACTGCTCAATCTTTCCTGTGTATTACTATACATCAAGTTACCTTTTTGCAAGATGTAGTCAAGATCATTACTGTTCAGCACAATTTGATCATGAAGGGCAGCAAGAAATGCCAGAGAGTTACAAGTACACTGTTTGTTGCTGTTTATACCATACCTTGCATCATTTTGACTATGCGATGCTCTCAGACAGCTAATGCCATTTTGGCTACGTTCCATTTCTATGACAGTTGCAGAAGATAGATCATTTACCTGCATTTGTGTCTCACTCCACTCATTCTGGGCAAATGATGGCTGACCTTGTGTTCCTACTTCGGACAGGTCCAACTTCTGCCAGCGTCTTTTCTGAGCCTCAGAGCGCTTCCCCTTGCGTCCCATGATGTAAAAGCTGTTACTCAGAGGGTCAACTCAAATAATTCAAAAAGATTCTTCAGGCACTTCAGAAAGACAACTCATAGACACTTCAGAAAGAAACTTTTAGACCTGTCTTTCAGAGTCAGACAGACAACTCATAAAACTTCGTTGTTCAGAAAAGTTCCCTTTCTCAGCGGGGTGTAGCTCAATAACAGAACCTTTTAGACCTGTCTTTCAGAGTCAGACAGACAACTCATAAAACCTTTAGACCTGTCTTTCAGAGTCAGACAGACAACTCATAAAACCTTTGGACCTGTCTTTCAGAGTCAGACAGACAACTCATAAAACCTTTGGACCTGTCTTTCAGAGTCAGACAGACAACTCATAAAACCTTTGGACCTGTCTTTCAGAGTCAGACAGACAACTCATAAAGCCTTTAGATGTCTTACCTGGCGAATCAAATCTGCACCAACTGGTCTGGAAAAAGATAAAAGATAAGACAAGATAAAAGAAAGAGTTACAAACAAGCACTGCTACATGTACCCAGCAATGCAAATAATGTTAAGTGTATGAACTTGACACTTTGCCCGTCAGTGTGAAACTTCCCGTTTATTAGGAACACTGAGCTGTAGTGCCAGCAATAAATCCTATTCTCGTGAAGAATAAGTATTAGTTCAGTGCTTGAAGTGGGCCGGA
This sequence comes from Sardina pilchardus, assembly GCF_963854185.1. NCBI lineage: Eukaryota > Metazoa > Chordata > Actinopteri > Clupeiformes > Clupeidae > Sardina > Sardina pilchardus. The sequence goes on along the minus strand of NC_084999.1, from coordinate 17,527,976 downwards.
ACGCAGCGGAACGCAGTTCCGGAACTTCTGTATTTTCGTCTTTTGGGTTCCGCCACTTTTTGCTGCGTTCCGGTACTTACTGAAACTGATCCGACGCAGCGACAGTGACCCGAGAATAGACAATATCACAAGACCGATGAAAGACTACATTACACACGAGCTACGACAGTGCCCTATCCCTACTGTTTCTCAATCTATGGGTCGCGGCCCGGTAGCCTACCTGTGAGAAGATTACCATCGGACCGCCGGCCGACCCTCTCTGCCTTCTTCGAGAGACGCACCATTCGGCCGCGGCCGCACCCATTCTTCTCGGTCATATTGCTGCGCGAAGAATTTCTCGCACAGAAATAACAGGCATATCATATGAAACTGCAGAACCTGACCTTTCCAATGGCGTTAGCCGCTAGTTTCTATGATGAACGGTTCGCGAGATAATTAGCGTTGAAAATTACAGTTACATACAAAAATGAATGTCACATTCAGTACTGCGTCATACCCATTCTTCTCTGTGAAATATTTCACGATTTCGTAACTGCCCCATGGCAAACTACATATCAAAATAAACAGGAGATCCTACTGATTCCAGTTTCAGGACCCAAAATAGCAATAGAAAGAACACTTTACAGTCACTTTACTCTCTTGTTCTGACTTTTGATCTTGAATCTCTGTTCTTGGCCAGTTGTTAATATTGTTAATTAAATCAATGTAACAAGTAGGCTATGCCTATTTCACAGTTTTCTTCAACTGGGCCTTTAGCCCAAAGGTTTCTTTAAGGTTCTAGGGCCTTTAGTCCAGTCTGTTAGGCCTAAGTAGGCTATCACACTGGTCTGGTTCATGTTGTTTTAATGTTTTTTCAGTATTCCATTTGTGAATTAGAAAAAAAGTAGCCTAGGCCTATAGGTTATTGCTTGAAAGAATGATTAAATTCAAATAGTTTTTGAACCAACACATCCTAAAAACTGATTTTTTTTTTCACCGCACAAATGTCAAATGTCGGAAAATTAGAGTTCCTGCACTTATTTTTTCCCACTTCAAGCACTGTATTAGTTAAAACCATTTTTAAAAGTAGCCTATTTGTTGTAGATGAAACGAATGAAATACGTGGCAGTATAATCTAATATAATAACTGGCCTAATTCAATTAACGCCAACAAGTGAACAGATCATCTGTAACGTTAGTCTTGTAACATATCCAAGGTATTCATTGCCCGTGTGGCTAGTGAGGCATTACTCGACTGCACAGTGAGGTCGAAACGTTAACGTAAGCTTTTACTGTAGCATGGTTGAACACCCAGCTGTAGCTAGGACAAGCCTACCTTTCATGAAGATAGAGCAGGTACGCTAATCATGACTTGATGGTAAAAACGAAGCTGAGAATCCACTTCCCGATCATGTAAATTGTTGACGTTACAATCATTGCACATTGAAGTCGGAACGTTAACGTCAGCTAGGACAAGCCTACATTTCATGAAGATATCAGCCTAGCTGCTACCCATCACGCTAACGCTAACCACGAAGCTGAGAATTCACTTCCCGAGCAAGTAAATTGTTAACGTTACAATCATTGGTATCCAGGTAATGTACTTACAAGCTAGTCAGCGAAACCGTACCTGCTAGTCATTTTAAGACAAATTAAGTCAGAGACGACGCTAGAAATTTTTCTGCTGCTAGCTCAGGAAGTCCAAAGCTAGCTAGTAAAACTACTAGCTCATGTTACTTTAAAATAAGATCGCTAACACCCAGCTACAGACAATTTCTAAACGTATATAAGGAACATTTTATGAAATTTAAGAAAACAATTTTACGGAACTGTATTATGAACGCTAACATTCAATGGCGAAACTTACCTTAAGTGCGAGCTGGAGGTGAGAGTGTCACGTAGAGCTCTGAGTGAAGAAAATCGGCGAGGCGTGTGAGTATGAGTGTGGTGTACCCAAAACCCACGCACACCTGAACAGCTGTGGCTAGTCGCAACATTGTTACCAGATATAGCCTAGTTTAATAGGGCAATTATAGTGGTTGCTAGTAGTGTTAATATAAATATAATATAGTTTAAAAGATTATTGAAATTAAAAGAGAGAGAGATAGCGAAAGTGAGAGGAAGTGAAGAAAAAGAAGTGAAAGAAAGGGGATGACAAGTGAGCTATCCAGTTCAATGGAGAGACACACAGAGAAGAAATTCCATTGAAGTTTCATTTAAATATAGGCCTAGTTTAAAAGATTATTGGAATTTGGAGTAGGCCTAGTAGAGAGAGCGATAGAGAAAGTGAGAGGAAGAGAAGAAAAAGAAGTGAAAGAAATTGGGGATGACAAGTGAGCTATCCAGTTCAATGGAGAGACACACAGAGAAGAAATTCCATTGAAGTTTCATTTAAATATAGTTTAAAAGATTATTGGAATTTGGAGTAGGCCTAGTAGAGAGAGCGATAGAGAAAGTGAGAGGAAGTGAAGAAAAAGAAGTGAAAGAAAGTGGGGATGACAAGTGAGCTATAGGCTACAGTTCAATGGAGAGACACACAGAGAAGAAGTTCCATTGAAGTTGCTGAAGTCAGTGAGAGAACACCGGCAAAGTGGATTCCATTCTATTTCTTTAAAAGCTAATTATGATGTCACAAAGCCAATGTTAAGTCTATGGCAAAATTAAGTTTAGTTTTTATTCAATATCTCAAAAAGTAAAAGTCGTAGAAATATGAAAAGTAATAGACTGAAAATTTGATGCAAGAGCTATGTGACAAAGTTTGAACCAAGTTCCTACGATAAGCGGTTCGAGGCAAATTAGGGCCTGGAAGAATAATAATAATAAAAATAATAAAAAGAAAAAGCCTAGGAATAACAATACAGTGCATTTCCATGCACTGTAAAAATAATAAAAAGAAAAAGCCTAGGAATAACAATACAGTGCATTTCCATGCACTGTAATAAGAAGCGACCGGATTTCAATAGAGGGGATGCATCCCCTCTAATAATAATAATAATAATAATAATCAATATATTTGTGTCAATTTACAATAAATAAATAAATATATTTCCTCCCTACAGCCCCAACCAACCAATCACAAGATCAAGTGACAGAGAACTTGGAGAGCAGAGTTTTGGGGGTAAGAGCACATCAAAGGAACAAGGGATTGTGAAATAAATAGAATTACGTGATATACTGAGTGCCCTTAAACAACGCTTTTGTCTCCATAAGCAGGTATCTCTAGCGGTCGGACTGGCTGTGTTTACTTGCACTTTCCTCCTGATCATGGTGCTGGTCATTCAGAAGTGTGGCCAACACTCCAAGTTCGGCATCCACCGTAAGTCCACAGTGACACAGGCACAGACATACGCGCGGCACATTTGTGTCACAGAAATGCATGTGTCACAGAAATGCAGGAATCAGTTTGAATTGATTCATAATTAAGCCCCCTTAAATGCTGTTTCAAGCATGAAATACAGTAGTTTCAAATAAAAGCAACACTGTGATGCTGTAATTATACCATCCATACCGTACCATATCATTGAGACAAATTAACTAAACAATATCCAGAGTAAATCAGTGAAGTTGTTCATTTAGCCCCTGAAACAAACAATATCAATCCTCAAAATAGCAAAGTAGTTTCTTTCTTTCTTTCTTTCTTTCCCTCTCTCTCTCTCACTCTCTCTCTCTCCCTCTCCCACACTCACGCACTCTCACAGCAGGATCTCAGGAACACAGCAGGATCTGAAATGGTCCTGTTACAGGCATTGTGTTCCTTTTAAGTAATGCAAAGGGTGGTGGCAATATATGATTTCCGCTAAGCTGTAACTTTGCACACTCCCGGCCTAACAGCTCGGCAAAGTGCCTGCCAGGTCTTAATTACAGCATGCAAAGTAAATAGCATCAGGAGCCACAGCCTGAGAAAGGCCATTAAGGGAGACTGATGGATCCAGGCTTTTTCTGGTCCACTCGGACTCCTTCCTAAATAGCCTAAGTGGGTCTGATTGCCTCCCTACCCAACTCCTGGTGGCGTATTCCCACTGCTGTGCCTTTCTGCCAGGGCTTCGACAGCCTGTGGTTACTGGTCGAGAGGGATTTATGATTTTGAGGCGTAACTTTTAGGGCTTTTTAAAAAATGTTGTCAGTCACTGGCAAGATTGTTGGCTCCTGAACAATTTTGGCCACCTTTTGCATATACCCCAACTGCTGACGGCTGACAATGGTCGTTACGAATCACTCCGGTGAACCGTTCACATGTGCCATCTGTCAATATGTGTCATACCTACATTCTCCCAGTCTTTGGAAAGAATAAAAATGTGAAAGTTGCAAATGAAAAAGTGGGGGGGAAAGTGGAGGTAGAAAATAGACCTGGATTTGAAAAGAAATAGCTGGAAATCTATTCAAACTCCCAATGCTTTTCATTACAACAGGTTCATCGGTTCTAGGGACAGAGGACGACCTTGCGGTATCTCTGCGTTTCATGAATTTTGGGGCCAGCCCCCCTTCTTCAGACGAGGGGACACTGGACTCTGGCCTGTCCAGCTTCGTAGAAAACCCTCAGTATTTCTGTGGAATTATCAAGGAGAAAGATATGTGTAAGTGTGCAGCACTAACGTAAAAAAAATGTCACAATCAAAATTTTCGAATTTCAATTGCCAAATCAGCTGCAATTGTACAAAGAGAGATTTACTGCCATTTTTTTAACACAGGTGTGCAGAACATAAAACGGCAGGACATCGTGCTAAAGTGGGAACTCGGCGAGGGAGCATTTGGAAAGGTCTACTTGGCAGAGTGTGCCAACCTAAGCCCTGACAATGACAAGATGTTGGTAGCCATAAAGGTAGAGTACTCTCTCTGTCTCTCTCTCTCTCCTTTCATTAATTTGTCTTCTATTTTTACATATCTGAGTTACAATAATTTGTCACCTTAACATTGATACTGTATATTCTTAACTGATAAAGACAATTGGTTCCTGAAGTCTCTGTTCAATCCAAATTACTCCTCAATGTTTAGAAATATAATGGGCTTCTTGTATGAGAGGCTCCCAATGTGGCCACTTTTTTCCCAGCGGAGCGTTGTGTGTAACTGTGTTGCAACGGCATCTTCGTATATTATATTCTTATATTCTGCTCCTTACATATTCACTCCGACACTGAATATCTGGTTTGCCCAATAATAAATATTTTACATAAATCCTAAAAACATTCGTAAATCCTTCTTTGTCGCAATGTGTTGATCAGTGGTGCAACACAACCGGGTCCGTGTAGACACTAATTACATCAACAATAGCGGCAGGTTCAAACAAACAAGCTGTACAGTATGTGCAAGTACTGTAGCCCGTTCCACATGACTTTAAGTCAAAGTTGAAGTTTGAGAAATGTATACCTTCTCATGATGACTTTTGATTCTCACCAGACTCTGAAGGATGCTAACGAATCAACGCGACAGGACTTCCAGCGAGAGGCCGAACTGTTGACAGTGTTGCAGCACGAGCACATTGTGCGCTTCTACGGCGTGTGTACCGACGGCGAGCCCCTGGCCATGGTCTTTGAGTACATGAGACACGGGGACCTCAACCGCTTCCTTAGGTAACCACAGCCCCCCACCAACCCCCCTATTGACCAAGGGCCAAACCATTCGGCTGACCTCCACAGACTAAACAAAGTATTAGTATGGTGGAGTGGTCTTGGGTACTTATCCCAGAAGTATAAATGGGCGCAAGGACAGTTGAGAGCAGCCGAGTACAGACCCACATGAGAATGCGTTCAATATGTCCTCATCGTTCACCCCCCCCCCCCCACCCCCCGACAAAAAAAGACTGATTCAGTTAGAGGCCATGATAAGAAAGAATCCTTCAGGCTTTTGTCTGCCATAAAGAGTTTGAGCAGTTATCAAACTGATCCAACCTTAATATAAACCAAAATAAATATTATTTGAGTCCTCATACAGTAATTGGAAAAAGTAAAGACTTCAACTTCTCTTCCTAATAAAATGCATTTCATATGTCTCTCACAGACAGTGGTTTGCCTGACAACTATCTACACAAAACTTGGTCGGGAAATTTTTGAAAAATTAGCACTCTCACTATCAGTCCATCGGTCATCAGTAATCTTTAGACGCCATGGGGATCACAGAGCAAGAAAGGTGGGAGTCTGGACGCCATAGGCATGGCAGGCCAGGCCAGGCCAGGCCAGGCCATATGTTCTGTATGTATCGGTCCAGCAAGACACCATCCATCCCAACTGGAGCCGGGGTGCCAGGTGTCCACGGGGGGCCAGATTGGGGATAGGGACCCGTGCGCGTCCGCATGGGGAGGTGGAAATCACATTTTCCAGTAGTGGCCAGTTTTTTCGCTAAGCCTCCCCAGTCTCTTGAAGCAGCTGCCTCTGCCCTGCCACCTGCCCCTAAACTAATAGAGATAACATATTGAACTTCCTGAGCAATCAGAGAGGGAAGCCAACAAGTGGTAGGAGTGAAGGAGCTCTATGAGGATGGATGGGGACGCATCAGTGGAGACGCATGGGGACTGCCCAGTGATGGGGGGGTTTTCGTCGGAGCCACAGCAGCAGTGTAGGAGTGCATTAGGAGTTTGTTTGAGAAGGACTTCATTAATACATCCAGGAATTGGATTATGGCAAATGAATGATACCGCTAGGACAAGCTTAATGTTGTGTGTGTGTGTGTTTGCGTACATTAGCGCAAAATGGCTTTCCACTGGCCTGAGATGGCCTTGCGCAGCCGACCAACCCACTCGTCCCCTGTCCAAAGGACATCTGCACAATCCCCACAGCTGCTCTTGTGCAATGTAATTGTGTCGTGCCTGTCTATTAAAGAGTGTACAGGTCAGTGTGAGTGACCTCTCCCCCACCCACCCCCTCTCCTCCCCTCCCCTTCCACCCTCCCCACCCTGCTTGCTTCCTCCCTCCTCCAGGGCCCACGGCCCCGACGCGCGGATCCTCGATGAGGTGAAGATACCCCCGCTGGGCCAACTGACCCTTCCACAGATGCTCCACATCGCTGCCCAGATCGCCTCGGGCATGGTCTACCTGGCATCCTTACACTTTGTCCACAGAGACCTGGCCACTAGGAACTGTCTAGTGGGAGAGGGCCTGGTGGTGAAGATCGGGGACTTTGGGATGTCAAGAGACATCTACAGCACAGACTACTACAGAGTGAGTAAGGCTGGGCCCCTGTGGCTGCAGTGCTTTGCCGTAATAAAGATGAGAATGAATATGCCTGCCAGTTGTGATATAATATATCCATGAGAGCATAGAAATACTCAACATTTGACCGCCTCACAAATGTCTTCCAAGAAGCATCATTTATAGTCGGTAGTCAGACCATACTAGAGAAAACTAACCAAAAGTGCATGAATTGCTCCGGTCAGCACCCACCCCGGAGTTGTTGAATGTTCCCACAGTGAGCGTCCAGTTCCTGTTCCTCAGTGTGCAGTAGTTGATGATGCAAACCCCATTTGACAGGTTGGCGGGCGCACCATGCTGCCCATTCGCTGGATGCCTCCGGAGAGCATCATGTACAGGAAGTTCACCACGGAGAGTGACATCTGGAGCTTTGGAGTGGTCCTGTGGGAAATCTTCACCTATGGAAAACAGCCGTGGTATCAGCTCTCCAACAGCGAGGTAAGCCTACTGTCTACTATGCTACGACTTTGTGTCACTTGCATATTCTGAACAGGTTTGCTTGGGACTATGGCAGGCATACAGATCCTGCATCCATGTGATAGGTGACTGTATTTACTTCATATAGAATTACCTGGTAGTACACCGATCTGAAGAGGCAGTGCAGTGGGATCAATACCACACATAAGTATTGTGAGCGATCCTGAGCTTTAGGATTAAAGCGCCCTCTGAAGTGGACTTCGGTGCGACCACAACTGCGCCATTATGGGAAGGAGGCCTCTCTTCTTTCCAGCGGGGGGTAGATCACTTTTCCCCTTCACTCAATCCTAATCCGATTTGGCCTCATCTTCGCCCCTGGGCCGACGTTGTTTAACCTCGTTAACCTAATCCTCCCTGGTTTATGATGGACGCCCCCAATTATGGCGCGACAGATTACGAGCCGCATGGATAGACTGGCCATGACACCCCATACAGAGCTGGGCTGGAGGGGGGCCCAGACATTTTGGACAGGGAGGTCAATATGAATCTTTGCTAATTTATTGCCATGATTGAAAGCCCATTTTGGAGCACTCCATAGTACTGCTGAGAACCTCTCAGTGTTATTTCATTACGCCAAGGGTTGAGGTCACTGCTCCCCAACTGCCCGTCCAAGCAGTGGGGTCTCAAACAAGGTTTCAGATCATTACCATGTCCAACCCTTGACAGTGATGGATGCTCCAGTTCTGTTGATACACAGTTGTATGAGAGACTAGATTCAAGTATTAGCAAAAAAAAATTCAGAGGAAATCCATACTCGTATAGAACATACAACACAATCATTTCAAAAGCTATCAGGGCACTGAGGCTATATTCAGCGTTTTGTTCTCTGCCCTCACAGGCGATCGAGTGCATCACCCAGGGCCGCGAGCTGGAGAGGCCGCGCACGTGTCCGAAGGAGGTGCACCAGCTGATGCAGGGCTGCTGGCAGAGAGAACCCCAGCAGCGGCTGGTCATCAAGGACATCTACAGCCGCCTGGTGGCCCTCGTCAAAAACCCCCCTGTCTACCTGGACATCCTGGAGTAGCGCGCGCTCCATTGTTGGGAGATAGAGATGGGGGAATAGGGAATCGGAGGAGTGGGTTTGGAGAAGGAGAGAGAGCTGGACCAGAGGAGAATGAAAACGGCTGAAGTGGAGCGCAGGATCTTGTCGTTTGTATATCAGCCACCGTCAAAGAAACTCGAGACTGTTGAGTGTGTGTGTGTGTGTGTGTGTGTGTGTGTGTGTGTGTGTGTGTGTGTGTGTGTGTGTGTGTGTGTGTGTGTGTGCGTGTCACAACTCTGGTCGCAAATATGCCGTGCTGCTTTGGCTCTGCTGTTCCCAACCTTGTGTAAGCTGCCGGGAAAAGATCGAGAAAGACCTGTCGGGTTTGTTATGACAGAGGATTAGATATTTACATGAAGAACGATCCAAAATATCTACGTGAGTTAGGAGGACAGACTGTCTGGTGAGGACCCACCCAGAGATCAATTTCAAATTGGTTGCCATCAATGATAAAGTCTTTTGTGAATGTTACTCTTTAAAAGGTAATCTTTCCCAATTAAATTATTTGAGGATTTGTAAAAAAAGAAAAAAAAGAAAACAAGTGTCTGACATGAAAGAATGAAAAATTGCCTAACTATTATGATGTAAATGTCAGTTTCCCCACTGGGGGGGAATTATGAAAATTATGAGTCAGTGTTTTACATATTGTGCCAAGCTGTTTGCACAAACCAAAGTCTTTTTCCCATTTGCTATGTTTGTCTTGCAATTGTGGATAACCATACATTAGTAATATGTACATGTGACCGTTAAGTAATTGCATGTATTGAACATTTCTTTTGTTTGTTTCATAAGCTCCCCGCTCTCAAGTTCTTCCTTGGCATCAGTCACAGTTAGAGACCACTCCCTGTTGTTTTTTAAAATTGCTTTCATTATATGCTGAATCATCTAAACCTCTCCACAATAGAAAAGGCTGCAGCAATAACAGATTGCAGTGAAGCATCCTGATTCTGCAAAAGACACACAGACACACAAAAAAAAGGATCTTCAGTGTACACTCAAGTCCCTTACTGTTCCTGTGCCATGCCTTGAATCATTGTTCTGTTTCTTTGAGCTGCTTTGCACTCCAAATTCCAAACCTCAAAATGCACTGTACCTTATGTTTTGTACCATTAAGTTTACACTGGTCGTGTGAATATTTATTTATTTTCTTTTGGAGACACTAGATACAATGGCATAACAAAAACATAGGAGACTGCCAATCAATGCCAATGCAAATAAATATTCACATTTTGAATGTTCAGTAAAGGTTTAGATTATAGACTACTCCTGGAATGAAAAACTATATTATATTATATTTATATTTGATCTAAACAATGTTTTTACCCTTTGGGATCGAAATGAAGAATAGATAAGAATTGGAATCGATAGAAGTTGGTATTGATAAGCAGAATTGGAATCGGAATCAGCATCAATACAATACAATACATGTCAATACCCAACCCAACCCTACACACGGTGAGAGGATTTTATTTCCAGTTGTCAAAAGTGGTGGAGATAGATACATACATGCGTAAATGATGCATCCATGATGCTTAGGCCCTTTCCTGCAGCACAGGGCAGGCGAACTTAGGGAGGAGGACTCTATTTTCACTATGGGGACACTGGGGACTGGGCCGCCTCATAGGGACAGCAGGGGCATACATTACATTACACCCATGACTAGATAACCATGAGTGCTGCAGGCTACTCAAATGCATTATAACATGCACAATATTGCTACACGTTCTTAAAGTATACATGTTTTTTTTTCATTTTTTTTTTATTTGATCTAACTTCATTTGTTATATCAGTCTTTCATTTCTGTCAGTGCATAGTGTTCTGACGACGCCTGATGGCCTTGAAGTGAATATTCATCTGAGCAGGTTTCTCACCACAGCAGTTGGCATTCGCCAGTATCATTCGTAAATACTCAACAATTGTTTTGTGTGAGGCAACATGCCGTTAAGGAAACGAGTTGCGAAATGAACATTTTGTCAAGGCAACAGTCAAATATTGTGTACATATGTACAATTACTTAAAAATTAATTTTCTAAATGTAGCCAAACTCTCAATACTGTTTACACGTGCGTCTCCTTTTGGGATCCTTTTGTTTTTGCATCTTTCTTCCATTTTGTCTTTTAACCAGCTTGTGATCCATTTGTAATTACTGTATAATAGACCCTGTTATTTGAATAAATGTTTCCTCAAGTGAACACATGAAGAATACAGAGTCCTCTTCACCAGAAACCCGAATACGATATTCTATTTATATATTTCTTTCTTTTTTTTTTATTTATTTACAGCAAAAGGGGAAAACATTTGTCCCTAAATTTATGGGGAACAATAAGGCTTATATATCCATTTTGAGGACAACCTGATTCCAAAAATGTCATAATGTCTGTAATAATTTTGTTGCCTGATTATATACCTGTAGTGTTCCTAACAGTAGCTTAATTCTCAGTCCATTTCACAGATTGGTATCATGCACCTGATATAAATATACTTCAACAACAATAGGGATACGAATGAGTCCATTGTATGTCTACAGGGCATCTGTCATACAACACTGGCAATAACATCATCATGCAATCACCAGATACATGGGATGACAAGATGGTGCAGAGAGATAAGCAGGTGGCTTGGGGACCAACAGATGGATGGAGACGACAGAACCTCACAGAACACGAGGGCAGATGCGTACAGTTGAAATCATGATACATTCTCTCCTCTCCTGGACAAATGCACTATGCCAGGTTACACAGAACCGATTCCATATGGGCAAGAGGAGATTAAATAAAGGGATTTGTTTGACTTTCACATGGTTTGTCATTTTCTGAGAAGGGTATAGCCATACCGGTATTTGAATTTGATAGCTTTAATGAATAAAGTCTAATACCAGTTCCTTTCTTTCTTTGTAACACCAGTCATCACAGACACTTTTTAAAGAGCAGTAAAAAGGAAAAGGAGTAAGCCCAATATCATAGCCTAATTTGAGTTTAACATGGATGAAGCACTTTTCTTTGGCCTACATTTCTATTCCGCACATTACAGATAACTGCATCTGTTCCCAGCACTTTCACACAAAGCACTGTTTGCCTTTTGTTTTGTATTGGGTATAGGGGGGAAATCAAATCTTTATTATAGCCTACAAACAGTGCGTCCAACCGGACCAACAAACTCCGCGCTCCTTACTTGCATTAATTTCACCTCCCACTATAGGGTACATGTACGGCATCCCCTGAGAGCCGTATAATGGATTCTGAGTAATGTTATCGCCACAGCCCCTGCGCGCACCCTCCTATCCGCAGTACTTGAGTCGAAGACATGTGTCTGGTTGGCTATTTCATTTCACAGCATTAAAGGCAGGAGCTGCTACCCACTAGTGCATCCACTCTGAATTAACCCTTATTAAACTCACCATTCCATGGTGTCCATCGCATTGGTGCTGTCAACCGTGCAGAATAGCCTAGGCTACATCACCTGTCAGGGTGAAGCTTGTTGCTAGATCCATCAGGGCTACAGGACATAGGCCTATTAAGAGAGTCACTCAGTCTGTCTAAAGACAAAAGGCTGAGATATTTTTGAGCCCATCACATGTTTTTTTCTTCTCTGTAATATGTGACAGATGAAAATAACATGTAAAATGGTTGTCATGCCATGGCCTGGATGAGTTCAAGTAAGCGATGTTCCAGTAGAAGAGCCAACTGCTCCCCCTGCTGACCACATAGGCTGCGTTCCAGCAGAAATGTTCATCGTGCAATAACGGCGCTGACAATAATGTCGGTAAGATGGATTGAAAAGGCGATGTAATAGGCTACGGCCCACCGGCACTCTTTGTATTTACATCTAGACTACAACAGTTAAGGGTTTGCCTACACGAAACAGCTTAAATCGATGTTCCTGATGCTCGTTGTGTAGGATATACAATAGTAAGTCTCCGTCTTACCTGACACCAGTTACCAAATCTACTAAAAAAGAAGCCTATAGGCCTATTATCCTGATCCTAACCCTTTGGTCTTTGAAAGCTAGGCTTGTGTTTCCTTTATCCTAATATTAAAATAAATGAGGGCTAGCCTACCTGTCTGACGGCGTCAAAAAAGTAGCCAAAGGCTATGAGGTTTGTCACTTTGTCTATGTAGGTTAAACCAAGCCATGGGTGCACATGCAGTTGCAACTTCCTGTCAGCAACTACATTTCAACAAAGCATTTTATATTTTAAACATATTAAGACCCAATTTCCAACGTGTTCATCCAATCTCCCCTAATCCTGAATGTCACTAACGGCTGACTAACTAAATGGGTGTCTATTTTCTTCTTTCGCGTGCGCCAAGCTGAGTTTGATTGACAAAGACGCAAACAATAATGGTAAGTCTTTTTTTTATTAAAAATGTATTAAAAGGTGATTACACGCTCAATAATTTGTTAACAATTTTAGTACAGACAAAAATAAACAACTGACATGCGTGGGGTAGCATACTGATCAATACAAAATGCTGGACCTGATTCAAACCCAGTAACACGCATATTGTGTTATGTTCCTTTTGAGGACAAAGCTTGTTGACAGAACCATACTGAAAGTAGGCTATTCTATAATTAGGCTATAACGAACACATAAGGATTTATTTTAGTGTCTCGTGGTGCTGTTGTGACTGTCCAGTATAGCCTATCAAAATATGTAGGGTCTCTTCTTTCAATTCAACAAAACAAGGGCCCTTTTATAACAAATAGATTTTCTCCATGCAACAGGATAGATGAATGAAAGAAAAACAATGGCAATGCATCAGGTTAACCATTTCTTTATCCCACTCTGACCTATTTCTTGTAAAAAATCAAAATGACCCTGCTTCATATACATTGTCCCCACATACCCCATCAGTTTCCAATCCAACAGTGCCTGACAGATGTGTGCCTCTATGGTAACTGCAGAGGGTGTCAGGATTGAAGTAGCCTACACCTGACAAACTATGGCTACTGTATCGATATCTTTTGGTGAACATAAATCACAGAACCTATCCCCCACATACCTTGCAATCACTTACTTAGCCATAAAGATCATATCTTAGTTGTGAGACTCTCTTGTCCTACAAGCAATGCCATCTTTACATCTTAAATCTTGTTAGAGAAGGTTCTGCGAATTAAATGAAATAGCCAGAAGGACATGTTTATAAAACATATGCATAAAGTGTTTCAAATTACATGGCAATTAGTGAATTCTTCATGTGCAGTATTACTCTCGACTGTTTTAATGAGTACTTAAGTGCTCTGGCATATACAGTATAAGATGTGGACCACTTACGACAGACAAATCTCACAATAACAAAATATCAAATATCAAATGCTTCCCCTTGCGCAGGTTGACAGTAAATACATAATCAGGAATAAATACAAACTGCGCTATAACACCCACCCCAATAAAGGTTTTACTGGTAATTGTAAACATAAAACTAGTATTGTATGCCATAAACCTGCAATGAACACACCAATACTACAGCGTCTAAACACCTCCACTAAGGATGCAGGAGACATTCACACCATGGATAGGACAGAGCTGATAAAACTCTTTTCAGTTGAGTGCTGGTAAAAAAAAAAAAAAAAAAAAAAAACAGGCAAAACATTGAACATCTATCAATGACACCACAGTCGAAGCTCAGAGAGGACACCTGTGACATTATCTGCATACTCATACATTAACAAAGAGAACAACAATGAGGATTAAGTGATAAAAGGTTTTTTTTGTGTGTGAAACCACAAATGATTTTCAAGTTAGTGGATGTAAATGATCAACTCATCAGAAAGACTATACTGGAGCTGAGAGAGCTGGTTGCAGCTGGACCCAACTAAGATGGAATGCTGAGTGGCAAGTCTGTGAAATATGGCATTAGCACACTATTGGACTAAATTCTATTTTCTCTTGTGAGACGGTTTCTACTCCTATGATATGAGCGTGAACGAGTGTGCCTAGATCATGACATGAGGACTTCTATACTGTAATTCAGACACATGGTTATACTATGTGCTAGTCCAGATGCATTCTTTTGAATCTTTTATCATTTTATGATTAAAACATATACAAACTAATATAACTGGCTGTTCAGAATGTATGTATGTTTTAAATACTTAATGATGTTAATGTAAAACTAAATATAGATGAGTATGAAATCCCTGAATAAGTCTACTGATACATTTCCAGTTGAGTTACAAGTTATGAATTCGGTTTAGTTTTGCTGTAGCCTACTGCCATCTACAGTTACTTCTAGCACCGTAAACAATCTAGCTCTCTGTAAGGCAATTTGGGGTGATGTTAATACAAAATGGCTTCATACAACCCAGAGCCTTTTAAATGTAAAAAAGGTAGTCTTTTAAAAGCTTCTCTGTTATGTCACCATGGAACAATGAAAAGTTTACAAAGACCTGAACGACTTTGAGAGGATAAAAAATATCTGGGTTGTCAGCTATTTTAAAATGTTAATTGTAAACACTTAGTCCAACATCGTGACAACTAGTCTGAACAAATGAAAAGAAATTAACTGATGAACACCACAAAATGTTAAGGGCACTATAAAATACATCCTTGACACATTATCTTTTCAAACACTCGCTAATGGATGTGTCCGTCAGAAGAACAGGTCAGCTGACCTGTGCCTCTTCAAATCAGCACACACCGTACTTTAGCACTAGACCGAAAAACGCCCTCCTGCCAGCTACGCTGAGTTCCTTACTCTTCCTTGAGCTCGGCAGGGGTTTGCGCAGAGACGCCCGGGTTTGAGTGGCGGGCAGAGGCAGAAGCGGCTGCAACGGCGGCGGCACTTTGGGTGCTCATGTGCGGCGCCCGGAACAGACTGGCGCTGAACAGGGCGATGATGCCCAGGTTGAGCAGGACGCCCAGGGCCAGCGCGCCCACCGTGCCCAGGAAGGAGGGCACGGACGCCTGGGAGATGAGCCACACTCGGCGGGACGCCATGTCGGCCAGCACGGCCTCCATCTGGAAGTGGGTGCCCACGACGGCGCAGATGTGGAACAGCTGGTGACTGTGGCCTGCCAGAAGGACCCGGGGGGAGAGGGCCAGGAAGGAGAGAGAGCAAAAGAGGTCATGATTTGTTACATTTTCATTCAGACTACTGTACATGTTTTTTTTTTTTATTTCATTATTTTGATTTTGTTCATAGAGATGTACTAAATCTGGGGCAATTCTTTTATGCTAATAAAATTGTAATAATGTGTACAGCACTGTTATGGGCTCCTGCATCCTGCATCCTGCATTTAGCCTTATCAATGGACCTGACTACTGATGCTGCTTTTTGTTTGTATTGTATGTGTGCTTGATTGTATGATTGTATATTTATGTTGACTATCAGCTGTGCACCAAATTGCCCCTTGGGGACAGTAAAGATAATCTAATCTAATCTAATCTAATCCCTTGTCACCTGCGCAGCGTGGGCTATAGGCAGCGGACCGAGGAACATAACAGACTAACTGACCACAGCCCTTTATACAGTAAGACCTGCAGCTCTACCTCTCTGCTGATGGATCCTGACCTCAGCTCTTGTTCTCACACACACACACACACACACACACACACACACACACACACACACACACACACACACCCACACACACACACACACACACACACACACACACACACACCATGCCATAGCATGCTCCTGCTCACACACTGTACATGCATCCACACACTCCTAGACACATCTTTCTTTTGAATGTTTATACTTTGTTGCTGGCCACCCTTTTATGTTGAAGTTACGCAAGCCAGGCCAGTAACAAGTACTATTAATAACTGCCAGGGACAAGGGACAAGACAGAATCCAAGACAATGAGCCCTCAAGGGCACCCATGCTGGTGACCAGCAGTAGCCTAACATTCTAGAATGAACATTAATATTGGAGATGTGGGGATGGAAACTGACCACCACAGGTTAACCTCACATACAGTACATTATAATACTGTATAATAAAAATGTCTATGGGTAAACTTACCGAAGTAGTCAAAGCGTCCAGGGGCCAGCCTCTCAGGCAAATGAGATGCAAACAGGAAGCAGGTGAGGAAGGCGAAGAGGAGATGGTAACAGTGGCTGGACAGGGCATCAGTGTGTGTGCACCCACCTCCACAGCAGAGCAACAGCTGCATGCATACGAACACACACGCACACCCACCCACCAAGACTTTTGTTAATGTCCGTTGTACACTACTGTACATTACGGCAATAATAACCATGAAACATACAGTACCATCTAAATTCTTTATGGTAATAATAACATATACATTGTATCAACACACAACGCTTTGGCTCCATATAAAAACTCATGTCTCTTCAATGTACATTGGAACATACTGTATATTAGCAAACAGCATCATAGATTGTGTTATGGTATAATACTCACTCTGTAGAACAGTGGAATGTTGTCAAACAGAAATGGAAAGACAAATGCCCCCGTTCGCAAGATTTTACTTTTGCGTGGGAACTGCAGTTCCAGGAACCTATAAAAAAAATTAGGGCAAAGGGTTCACATGACCTCAATAATGCATTATTCCTCAAGCCTGTGTGTGGGGGTCTTTTTTCCCACTCTTGTCAGCACTGCAAGGAATCGTTTTAAGGCACGGTCAGAGAATCCCAGGAAAACCATGTGAATGGGATTTATTATTACATCATTTTTTCACCCCAACAATAATGAGATCTGATTTTAAGTAAAAAGTTAAGTAAACCTGACATTCTGTCGCCATGCTTATTTGGGTGTAAATAAGACAAACTAATAGTCTAAGCAATCTGTGAGAAAATGTCAGCCAACCCAAAAATTAAAAGTGGTGGAACATTGTCAATAGGTCAGAGGCCAAAAAATGTACCTTTGGAAGTTTTACTAAACGTATCGTACACGTTACAGGTGACACTTGTGAAGTTTAGAGCCCTGAACGTTTTCAGATATGAAACCAAATTAAAAAAACTAAAGGATACTGAGGCGACCATTGCCGTATGCAGAACTTTGTAAATACTGAGGTCCAAAAACAGAGGACCCCCCATAAGCACCATCACATAGGGTAGAGAGGGTGAAGGGGATGAGCGGTTGGCTATGGCCTCCACGTCGCTTTTGTGAGGGCCACCAAGTGGCGCTAATAACTGTCACTGTCCAAGTACCAAAATACAGGAGCACGAGAAAGAAACAACTGACTGGAGAACGCAGGAGTCAGCAAAAGGGCTTTGAATGGCAGCTAAAATAAATTGTTTCCTTGAACTGAATTGGCTCCATGCTACAGTGGCCTTTGACTTGTATTATTATTAACTATTGCCATCTACATTCTGTAATTGCTGTTGACTTTTAATAGGCCTTTCACTTTTTTCCAAGTCTTGATATTGTGCAAACTGAAAAAATGGATTTGGAGTTGAAGAGGAGTTTGTTTGGCTGGGTTCGTCACAGTTAATAACATTCACAAATTGGAACATTTTTAAACCAAATAATACAAAAAAAATTTAAAAAATAAATTGCACATTTCATCTTCTCTTCATCCCCTCCTCACTACTCAATCTATCTCTCTCTTTCTCTCTCTCTCTCTCTCTCTCTCTCTGATTGTGTGTGCATGCGTTTTGAAGGTCTAGTGGCAATACAGATAGGCTACACCCCTGGGGTAGTATTGCAAATGGGATATTTGAAAATGATTAGTTCAGTTTTCGATGTTATACAACAGAGGGATATGCTAATCCTAGGATGCAGTTGGAAATGCCTGCTCTTTCTTACTCCCATCTCCAGTAGCAGTGAGTAGTGAGTGATCTACCGAAGTGTAAACAAACCATATTTTCCTGGAATTTTACAATGGTGTTAAGGGGATCATTTATGAATAGAAAAATACTGAAAGAAATTCTGTTGTAATTCGTTTTTGGTTGGACTTTAATTTGCCTGGACTATAAGAGATATGTACAATAACAGTGAACATTCTGAAGATGTCAGCTCATGCATACAAGTGCCATTGATGTTGGCTTGTGATTTGTCGAAGAGGCCCTCACCTGGAGTAACATGACATGCTTGTGCAGAAGAGTGTGTTGCCGATGGCGATGGGGACGAAATGCTGGTGCAGCCAGCTGTTGACCCAGCAGTCAGGCATCACGTATGACCCATAGGTGATGGCACAACCTAAACAATAATAAAACAAATTTAAAAAATAAATACAAATAAACACCACACATATGCTGTCTGATTGTTAATACTAAATACACCACTGCATTTGCATTGATCATGATGAAACTTGTTGCAGATTGAACTTTGACTGGCAACATGTGCCAAAGGAAGAGGAAAAGAGCTATGTTCAGATTAACAACAATTCCTGGATGGAGCTTTAGACGTTTGGCACAAAGTAAATGTTTGGCTGTCGCTGACTAGCTTTTGTGGAGGGATTACAGATTACAGTGCAGGAGTGCCTTGTTACTGATGAAGGGGTCTCAGAGTTCAGCAGACTCACTGTGGGATAATGACACTAATCGGTCAGAGGCCTATGTCGTTGGTGGTCCCTCACAGATTCAGTACACACACCTTCAGTGTGTAACTTCCAGTACTGAATGACATGCACTATAAATCATATCATATACAGTAAATTCATGTTACCTCTAATCTTATAGTCCCAGGTCTATATGTTACTCCAAACCGGTGTGTTACATTAGAAGTCACTTCCTCCAAACTGTTTTAATTTGATGAAAGGCTGTTGTGATGCGGCGTCACAGCCATGAGGCTGCTGGTGGAGGGTACGACTCGAATGCAAACTCAGGGACAAGGACAAAAGTATTTTAATAAAGGAATTCCAGGGCTTGCTAAAATAGACTTCAGTCAGAAACAGCTGGAAACACACATTGAACCATGAGGCCAAACAGATTTGCAGCAAAAGTTCATGAATGCTGAACAGGGCTGATCAGGGCCATGAGCAATTTGTGCTGAACCCAGCGAGACGACAAGGAAAAGACTGGCCATGAAAACTGGCCAAGCACAGCAAAATCCAGAATTCAGAATTCAACATTCAAGGATCCACATCAGAAAACAAATATCTTTATCCAAAATCCTTAGTCACAAACTCAACACTTGACTTGGCAGCGATGAATGGCAGCTCTAGGTACATTGCGAAGAGCGTAACCCCACACAGTCTCAGACCCGGGTCTCCGGGGTCCCAAACCTGCAGATTGACCACAAGGCCAAAGAGCCAGGTGTGCAGGAACCAACTAAATCAACAGAAAACCACAAAAGGCAGCAACGGGACAAAACACCGGGATAGACAACAGGGGAACATGGCCCACACAAAAGACATGGACAGGTCTTAAGGTCTGAAACGTGACGTGTCGTGCAGTGATATTAATTTATTAGGACTGTTACAGTATCTTAATTAACAAGCAATCAACTCCTGCATTCTGATGCATACGTTTAAATGACTTCTCGTTGATGAGAAGATTAAATTCCTACAGTATGGCGCCCACTGATTTATCCAGCAGAGATAAATGATGAGTACTGTAACACAGTGGCGTTAACACAGTGTTAGTGTGAACCTGGGATAGCACACACACACATGCATGGCGTGCCCAGTCAGCTATTTAGCCATCTCTTCATCATAGCCGATCGCTGCATACACCACTGAGTGAATGAGCACAAGCTTATCAGGTCTTGAACCCTGGGCTCTGCGCTAAGCCTACGTGCGAGTGTGCAGAGAGCGCTGCGCAGAGATCAAAGTGGAGCTCCTTGCGAGCTGCGCTGCAGTGGAGACGCCAGGGCCAATGATGTCGACCGTCCAAACAATGTTCAAAGACACCCAGGCTTTTACCTCGCTAATCCCACCAACTTTCCCAGTTTCCTCCTCCTTTAGAGCCGCTGGCTTCCTCCGCTTTGAAGCCGGAGCACAATACCCTCACTGTCCCCCCCCCCGGCTCCCCTTTCTTCTCCTGCGTGGCCATATGTCCCCGTGGCCAGGTCAGCAGTGGCAGCGTTCACGCAGACGCACATGCAGAAGCCATGACAGGACTTGGGTTTCCACAGTCAAACCCAGACAGTTTCCAGAAGGTGGTTTACAGTTTCCAAAGCCGCAGCTTACCATCTTTCAGCGCTCAGACATACAGTACAGTACTGCTGTCCACGCAACACCCTTTTTGCTGCCCAGAAAATATTGAATGAAATATTATGATATTTACATTCAACCTCACATCAAAAAAAATGAGTGAATTTCATACTGACTTCTACTGTATATGGAAACAGTTGCTGTCAGTGACAGCTAGGGGGAGCATTTCAATTCCTCAGTAATGTAGTTTACCAGACAGACAGGGTATAGGATAAACCCTAGTGTGTTGACATTAGATTACATTTAAATGTATTAATTTAGATCCAAAGAGACTTACTTATGTCCATTATATTACAAGGGTCATTGACCCTGGAGCAACTTGGGGTTAAGGGCCCTGCTCAAGGGCACAATGGTGGAAACTGGGAATTGAACCCACAACTTTTCAGACTACTGTATGCTAGCACAGCTCATTAACCACTAGGCTACCACCACTGTGGCATACATGCATCAAACTCTGCCCTTTGTTACTGAAAGGAGCAAACAGTACAGCACTGCAAAAAGAAGCAGAGCGCAAGAGACCACCTGAGCCACCCACCGACGTGCCACACTAGCCACGCACCAACACTTCCAGCAGCACCTTACATTTCCAAGGAGGTCTCCAGTTAGGCTGTTGATGCAGAACAGACAAGGGGTGGCTCTCAAACTCTCTTCTCGATCCTCAAGGCTCGTTCCCACTGATCTAAAACTAACAGCCCCCTACCTACTGTAGGCTGTAGAGGCTGAATGGAAGAGGTGAGAGGTTAGCCCCCTACCTAGGCTATAGAGGCTGAACGCAAGAGGTGAGAGGTTAGCCCCCTACCTAGGCTGTAGAGGCTGAGGGCGCCGTAGTCGAAGAAGTAGCAGATGTGGCGCGCCTCAGGCGACATGGTGCTGAAGGTGTGGGCGCAGCTGGAGGTGAAGGGGTACACGCAGATGAGCAGCATGTACACCAGCAGGGGCCAGGTGTAGCTCTCGGACAGGAAGTTGAAGGTGGAGCACAGGATGCTGAACCGCCACAGGAAGTACCTGCAAGAACACCAGGAAGTTCATCATCACCACTCACCAGATCTACTACAATTGAACAATTATCAATTATCAATCAATTATAAACTAAACTAATTAACTAATAATAACAATGTTTGCATGTGAATCATACAAAAATAAATCAATGTTAAAAAATTAAAAAAAAGAGAGCTCTTAAGTATTTTGGTACTATGACATATATATGACATACTATACAATATGACACCTAGACCCACCAGGTCGGCAGGAAGTGGGTCCAGATATTGACCGTCTCATTGGTCATCTGGAAGCTGCTGAGGATGCAGTCCAGGGCAGAGCTTCTCGGGTGCCGGTACCCGGAAATGATGCCATCCTCCCTGAACACCTGTGGGCCAAGTGCATATACATTTAGCCATTCAGCAGACACTCTTATCCAAAACAACTCACCACATGAAGAAGAACAGTCAAGTTACAATGCAGAGGAGACCTTAGGTAACAATAAATACTACAATAAAAACTACTGTAGCAGACCTTAGATAATACTACAACAATAATTCTGGGCAATACAGTATTAAGATTTGATATTATTTGCTTCCTTTATTTACAGTAAGATATGTTGATATTGGCTTACAGTATATTTACTTATTATATACAAGGTCAGGCGTAAGGCAGTGGCTGTATTTAATTACATTTCCTGCAGGCGATTGGCCATTAATAGGCAGCTTAGTCCCACAAGCACAAAATCCCTTGAGTAATAGAGTAAGTAAAGCAAGGCTAGACTGTTGAACGTGCATTGTACGGCAAAGTATGTGAGCCTTAGCTGCTTGCCTCAATTTTGCAAGTCTGCGACTTCTACTGAGAAAGCAGTTTTGCAAAGAATGGCCTGTTGATGGATATGTTGCAACAGCGATTCCAATCCACTTAAATCTGCATCACCACCAAGACTTCAAAAACCTCTGAGCTTTTATGAAAACATTAGACATCGAAAACCTTTGAGCTTTTATGAAAACATTAGGTAATAACTTGGCCTATGAACTGACTCGGGCAAGGATGGAGTACCATATACATTTACTCTCAACCATCTTCCTTTAAAATGCTGTGACAATAATAAACTCTCCAAGCATCTTGTCTGGTCTTACAGACGCACTGATTCACTATGACCAGACAGGTGTTGTTCATGGTAGACTAGCATCTGATGTTTACTTAACATAATTGATGTGACTTCATACACATTCCACACAGGCTTTATAATGAACCTACTGCAACAGTCTACAGAGCAACAACACTCTGCTCTCTTCAGAGTTCAAAGAGTTCACTCAACATGGCTGCCCTCTCCCCATTACTCTGTGCTTTGTTTCTTAGAGCTGTTAGCCCAGACCATCCCACAATGAAACCACACTCTCCTCAATTTCTCTAGATGGACTATGTCATCATATTTCTTTGCCAGTGAAATTGCATTAAACACAGTCAATTCTATAAGATGTCTCCAGGTCTTCCATGACTTCAGTAAACTAAGTGTGTATAACATTCATATTCAATGACTGATTGGATCACTCTGACAAATCACCTTCTGTTGCCAAAATATGGAACAAGGACATATCTAAATGTGGGTGCATTGCTAATTGGCCATGGATATGGGAGGGCATCCCTTCACTGTCGAAGAATCCTGCGCATCAACAAACCAGTGTCAAATGTGACACAGTGGGAAAGATTTCAAGCCCCCTCAGCACACTTTGTGATGAAATTCTGAGAATGCCATCCATTAACAATGTTCTGGAATCTAGTTTCACGGACAATATCAGAGATTACCCACACAGATAATCCAAAAACACATACTTTGACACCCAACTACCCATGAACGCTCATGAATTACAATGATGCAAAACTTAACACCACTACAGCTTCCTGGAACACTGTATCAGAGCATCAGCATCCTGTTCTTTGGTTTGATTAGTGGTTTCAGTAATATGCGCAAGTACTGTAAGACCAAGACAAGCTGCAGCACATGATTAACATGGCAAGTAGAGTCTCTGGTGGTACCCCACAGCAGCACTGTTGAAGTCAAGCTTTCAGAGACTTGAACTGAATGTAAACATAAGCATATTTAATTAAGTGTTAAATGTACGTTCAATGAACTGTGGCCCTGTACTCTTGTATCACCTGTGTATGTGTGTGTATGTGTGTGTGTGTGTGTGTGTGTGTGTGTGTGTGTGTGTGTGCATGTGTCATGCTAATAATTATACATTTAATTACAGTGCATGAAAATGCACTGTACTGTTCTTCCAAGACTTCTTATTATTATTATTCCGCTTACCAATTTCATTTTTCCTATTCAGCTTGAACCGTTTTACCTAGAAACTTCATTCAAACGTCGCAGCGTAGGTCTTAAATAGGGGAATGCTGCTATGTATTTTTCAACTTTGTAACTTTTATACTTTTTGAACTATTAAATAAAAACTATTCAAAATTTCCCCATAGACTTAACATTGGCCTCTATGACATCACAATCGGGTCGTTAAGCAATTAGAATCTTATGCCAGGTGGCCAGCCCCACCTGCAGCAGCCCTCTCTCTCTCAGGCTTTAAGCATACAATCTCTCTGTGAAGACTACATATCCTGTTAACTGTTTCCTCTTTCCAGAACTGTTTCAAAATAAAAGTCCTCACTGCAATAATACACTATTAAATCATTTAACCACTGAAACTACTCAACTATTTAACTGTTCAACCATTCCAACTGTCAGTTATCATCAACTATGCCTCCAGTCAACTAAATGAAACCTCCATGTACCTAGCAACCAACATAGCAACCATTAAAACTAAGCGTTTTTGACAGTTTCCATAGCAACCAACATGATTATACTACAGTAACTTCTTTATTCCTGATAGTGGGCACCATGGATACCCTAGCAACTACTGTTTCAAAATAAAAGTCCTCACTAGCAAGTTAGCATTGTTAGCATGGTTAGCATTGTTAGCATAGTTAGCATTTTTAACATAACTGCTAAAAATGATTAGCTAAGTTAGCTAATCAACATGGTTAGCATTGTTAACATAGTTAGCAATGTTAGCATAGTTAGCATTTTTAACATTACTGCTAGAAATCATCAGCTAAGTTAACTTATCAACCTGGTTAGCATTGTTAGCATAGTCAACATTTTAGAATACCTGTTAGAAATCATTAGTTAAGTTAGAACTGGAATGTTTAAGCTTTAAAATGTCTACCTTAACACCATCAACTCTCTTTAAACTATGCAACCACCATGTTTACCCTAGCTACACCTTAGTAGCCATATCTACATTTTTTTGCATTTTCATGCACTGGTAATTCCTTGGAATTGCATTTCTAGTTTTCTATAGCGCCTTTAAGTCAAAGACACCTAATGTGTATGTGTGGATGCGTCTCTGCGTGTGTATATCTATATACTGTGCATGTGTGTGTGTGTGTGTGTGTGTGTGTGTCAGTGCTTGGTTCACTCACCTTGGGCACCTGGTGGATGTCGAAGAGCTGCGGGAGCTTGATGCTCAGCATGTCGGCGGGCAGCCGGAAGGCCCCTCGCCCCCGCTGGCAGGCGTCCTGCAGCCACTCGCGCCCGCCCCGACACAGCACGCACCACACGGGGCAGTCAAAGCCCGGCCGCCACTGCTGCTGCCCGTCTGCGCCGGCCGCCGCCCATTTTGCCGCCAGGCCGCCAACGTTGCGGCCCCAGACCCAAACCTGGGCCCCGCGGGCCCCTCGCCAGATGGGAAACACTGCACAGAAGAGAGGAGGGAGGGGGGGAGGGGGAAGGGAGACCCACAGGGGTCACGTCAAGAGCTTTTTTTTTACTATGTTCACAACTCAGCGCAGAGTTGGGCCTCACGTGCAGTGTGCTTCTCTGAGCCCTGCTGCTAGAACAGAACAGAACAGCACGTGCTTCATCAGCTCCTTCACAGGATCTTGGGGAACACACTTTTTAAGGGGTTCTAATGGTGTGCTAATGTATCATTTGTATTAATGGTTAACAAGTGTTTGGGGAACACATGCTAACAATGAATGGATAACTAACTAAGTGTACAAATTAATACTCAAGATGTAAAAATCTGCTCAATAAGTAACAATAATCTGCATTGAGCATCATAGTACATGTATTAGGTCTTTATTTACAATTTCAATAAAGCCCTAATTTCAAAAGTTATATTTCAGATTCCTACACTGTCTGAATATGTGACTTATTGTGACAGAATAGAAACATATTAAGACATTGTGTTAGAAGGCAATAAAGTTGCCA
>NC_084999.1:17459471-17496971 GCF_963854185.1 Sardina pilchardus | reverse complement strand
CTCTTTAGCCTCTGAGTGAGACACTAGGACCAGCCCTTCCAGTTACAGTGTGTAGGCCTACTGGTGGATCGCAGTGGAGCGCTGAGGCAATCCCCCATCACTACTCACGTGGACTGCTGCCGCTCCAATAACAAGAGCCATGTGTGCGCGCGGCAGCTATGGGAGTTCTATATGTCCAAGAATGTTCCTTGGCCCACAAGTGTTTATTTATTGAAACGCGGAGGGATGATTTTTTTTGTTACGCAATGCTTTAAAATTCGCTTTTCTCTGCTCTATGCTCTTTTCAGTGACAACAATAAGGATATGCACAGATAACACAAGATGAACTGTCTGACATAGAGGGAAATAATTGAAAATGCCAAAGACCAAATCCCAATATGAGAGAAATAAACAGATGACTTTCATACGGCTATCTCATTATAATCATATTATATATCAGCAAAACGTTTACAGTTTACATATTATATATCAGCAAAACGTTTACAGTGGATATCAATGGTATATGATTATCATGTTTTCGTTCCATAAAACGACAAAAGTTCATTTAAAAGAGACGAACATCCATTAGAACAACCACTGGTGAATAATATATATCTTTATTCGTCACCGCAGTTACTGCTTTAGCCTATACATTTAATGTAAACATCGAGACAGACATCCCGGAGATGTTTTCAGAGGTGGTCTTAAGCGCGGAATCCATGCATAGTTTCGTAAGAGAGCAGAGGGAAAACAAAAGAGCACGTGATTTGTAACCAAATGACAACATCTCGAGGCACTTACCTTTCAGCCTTATGTCTTGGAAATCATCCGCGTTTGCCGTCCCCTTGGCCATGCACACAATCGATTTCTTAGAGGTCGACTGGATTGACTGTGAATGATCCCACTCCAACAAAACTAAAAACAATCACGGGGAAGTGTCAACTCACCCTATGCTACTGTTGTATCTATCGCATTCTTCCCCTCTTGCGAGTAAAAGTGTAGACCACAAGTCTAAATCCCACCCTCTGAGCAGGAGTTTTTCATTGGATAGGAACAAGAAAGGAACGTTGTTTTCAGAAGTCAGGAGATTGTCAGAGGGAGAGAGATCAACTTAATTGGCGAGCCCGCTATCGCATATATTATGCGGAGTTAAAATTATGACTATGCTCGATGGATGCTGGCTTTCATCATCGATGTTGCGCACACAAAGCCAAGGATAGCCTACCTGTAGAAACGTTCTTCTAGTTAAGCTATTACGCAATAACTACAACATTCGGGTTGTCTGACATGATGTCCAGAAAGCATCAGGATCCATTCTGTCGATAGCCCAATAAAAAATAATTTTGTGGCCAACGGAGAACTTTTTCTTGAGCTTTCATGCGTCCCACGCAAAACTAAACGCACGTCTGATCTTTTTCCTCTGATGATAGCATTGCACCATTAGCGGTAAAATTGGTTCCATTTTCTGCCTGATGAACATCTTTCCAGCCCTCCGCACTAATAGCTAACGGTTCAGTGGGCCACGGGTGCAAGGCCGTGTGAGAAATGTCCCCCAAAAGTGGGACAGCAGAGAGGCACAAAAACGCCGGGGCAACCCTGTGCCAAGATGAGATCTGGGCAAAGGGCCGAGAGCAGTCGAGGCACTGGGCTTAGAATGGCAGTTGGATGGCGAGTGAGGACAGGACAGAGACCCAGTTAAAAGAATGTATGGAACTGGGGGCCACTCTGTCGAGTTGACTTGAAAACTTTAATTTGAAGATGTTGCACTCATGGACCTAAAACTTATGTCACACTGAGCTCCACTCAAAAGGTTGCCCCTACTGATCAAGAAGTCTTGGTAATAGCTTAACATTTCAACTGGCAGAAAACGGCATTAATTTAGAATACTGAATGCGATGATGAGACAGGTAAACTTGTCGGTTGGATTGCTTCTGTTTATATGGACTACTTGCAAATGTTTAGGACTACCATAGGAAAAATAATCGTGAAGGCAGTGCATTTAAAACTGAAGTGAAGTATAGACACTAAAAAGACAAGACACAGGCAGCTAAGAACTCTGATGAAGTCTTGTTTTTTTTTTTTATTGTTGAATGCGTGAACTCACACATACATTTGTTTTCCTTTTGCACTGTGCATGGCGGGAATGATGATGTAGGGCATGCGTGTGATTGATGATGGAGAAACAGGTGATGGAGATTTCACTGTTTAGTAGGTCTGAGAGGAACAGAGGGGGTTTTGGGGGAGGGGGGGTTGGGGGTCACAGAGTTGAACACAACTTTCTCCACTCCTGTCAGCACTGGGGGTTCTGATGAGCTGATGGCAATGGGATGACGAAGAGGCGGTCATCAGACAGAGCTAGGACCACTGTGGTGACCTCTCTTGTGAGAGCATGAAACAGACAGATCACAAAACCGTTTAAGGAGACATGATCGAGTCAGCCGCCTGAACAACCTCCCGCTAACCCTTCCCCTTTACTGTGTTCGGCACAGTTTACAAAGGTCCAAAAAAAAAAAAGAAAAGACAAGACACAGAAAACAGTACAACATACAAAAATAAAATCGCATAAAACCAACCATCTTTGTTTTTTTTTTGTTTTGTTTTCTTATTTTTTTTTCCTTACATTACCCTTTTTTTCTCTCTATACATACATAACTGAATACATTAGGTCACTGGTCACAAAAAGTACACAGCAAAAAAAAAGAAAAAAAGAAAAAGCCACAAAGGGGAAAAAAAAAAAAAAAAAAGAATCCAATTCCGACAGACGTGCAAATCCTTTCACCTTGACCTCCGGGATGGGTTCTACAGGTGCTAAAAGGAGCCCTGGTCTGGCGCACAGGCCCAGCATGAGAACAGGTTCCAGAGCTTTCCTGTGGGAGGAGTGGCGCACAGTTGGTGGATTGTGTGTCACACAGTGGATGTGGTCACACCTTCACCACTGCCCTACCACCTGGAGTGGACTCTAAAGTCACCACTCCAGACGCCCCTCCCCTCGCCCTAAAACTTCCTAAACTCAGATAAGGAAGAAGAAAAACAAACAAACGACAAAAACAAAGAAGCATTGCGCTCTCTATATATTTATATATATTGGTAATCACGTCTTTTCCTCGGGTTGTGTATATGCATGTGTATGTGTGTGTCTCTCTCTCTCAGTAGGATATTAGCCCTCATCTCCACGAGCAAGACCTGGTTGGGTTCGAACAACAAGTGAACCAGGGGCACTCAAACCTAGACGCCCTCCCCCCAAACCCTCTTCCTACTCCGCATGGAGTGAGAGACGGGTGAGGGATCTGCGTCTGTTTTCGTTTGCTCTACATAAAATCATCTTTTTGATGTTTTTTTTTTTGTTATTCTTATTTTCTTTTTTGTTTTAAATCCCTTCTCCGGTTCTCCCTATTCCTATGCTCTGCCATATACACGCTGCAGCAGTCTCAAGACCTGCTGTCGTTTATGCTCTCTCTTTCAACTGGTTTGACTTCATGTTTGCTTGTTGTCTCGGAGAAGCAGATACAGACAGAGCGGTAGAGTGGATGAGGACAGAGAGAGTGAGAGAGAGAGAAGAGAAAGAGAGAGAGAGAGAGAAATAGAGAGAGAGAGAGAGAGGGAGTGGATGTGTGAATCAGCCGAAGTAGCCAGACGGGTACTTTCTTCAGCCCATCTCTTTCCACTGGCGGTAGAACTCCACCACGTTCTTCAGCTCCATGCCCGCCGCTGACACTGCTGCCATGGCAGCCTGTCGCCAGGCAACAACAAAACACACACACACACACACGAAAATTGATTAGTATTCACATAATACAGTTCTTTACCAAACTTAAAGGGACCCCATGCAGTTTTGGCAATTTCTTCACCGTCTTCTCGCTTTTTGCTCGCAGTTTTCTCTACAGAGCTCCCCATATTTATATATTTTACGACACTCCTTGGAAGGTCAGTCTGCCGTTTCCTCTTTCCCTGTACCTCCGATAACGGTTTACTAGCTTGCCGCTTTCTTTTCTGCTATGATGAATGTCTGAGAAACTCCACTGCTACCTTGTTCTAGCCGGTGCCTGGCATGCATGAAAGTGGTGCCGTAAAGCAAGACTTTCTGACTCTGAGGCTGGCGGCTCACCGGTCCAAAGTTGCAAGGCTGGTTGTTCTGCTCACAGACGCTAGGGCCAAAAAGTCATATAACCATTCCAAGTTAAGGTAAACTAGGCTAAAACAAAACTGAGTTCCCATTTAACACACACTTATCCAGACCTTAGTGCTGTCGCTAAAATATACAGGACAACAGTATTTAGCTCAAACCTACAGGGAACCTAATATACACAACCACATTGAGCAGCTGGTCACTGCTTCGGACAGCAATGACAGACAAGAGGGCCTGATATAGACTGTGCTGAGTGAGGAGGGAGGGTTGCTCAACCCAACCATGGTGTGCCGCATTTTTGTTTTGAATATCACTGGTGATGCTGAAGAAATTGGAGGGGTCTGCTATAGGACGTATTACTTTAAGGAAACGTTAATATTTGTGAGCATTTTTGTCTTCATTCAGACATGACTGTGAAGAGCGACAGGAAGCGAGTGGGGGAGATGGAGCAGGTGGGGAAATGACCTCCGGGTTCCCGAGGACACTGGACTCAAATCTGGGTCCCCAAGGGCATCTGGACCCGAGAGTGGTACAGACACTACAGCTATATGTGGCACACACAGGGCCCTGCGAACTGAAACACTTAAATAGTCAACCTCAAAACGATTATCCAATAGAAGCAGCGGCCATTAGGAAACTGCCATCACTCATCACTGACTAGGCTCAAAATGTTGTTTAAAGTGTCTGGTAACATGGTGCAGAGGCCTACAGAGATACACATGTCTGTTGACCTCCAAATATACCATCTTACTTATGCCACCTCCTGTTCCCCTGACTGACTATGCAGACCTACAAAAAGGAATATAATGTCCGCAACACTGATATTTGCTCCCGTTTAATGTTTCGACCCTACTGGGTCTTCATCAGACAAAATGCACACAGCTACTCTTCTTGAATGACTATGCAGACCTGCCATTGAAGGTCAAAATAGCTGTAGGTTTGTGTTGGTGTTTGAACTGAAACCAGGCATAATTTTCATGGTACCGGGTTTACAATGCTGGTATCTAAGATCCATCGTAAAATGTGAACACAAATAAAGGCATTAAAATGTGTGTGTGTGTGTGTGTGTGTGTGTGTGTGTGTGTGTGTGTGTGTGTGTGTGTGTGTGTGTGTGTCTGTGTGTGTGTGTGTGGTGAGCGTGAGAGATCTCACCTTCATGGGTGTAGAGCGAGCAGACATCTCGGAAATGGAGTGACCGGTAAGGATGGTCACCATGCCAACCGTGTCCTCGTCTCCATTGCTCTGACACCCCGTCAGCTGACGGCAGCTGTCAACCATCTTATACAGCTGCCTAGGATTCAAATAAGACAAGTCAAAGTCAACACCTCAGTCAAACAACAAGAGATTAACACTCACAGCTCACTGACCAACTTATTATAAGTTATTATAACTTATTATAATAGCCATCACCTCGGCAACCTAGGTATCTTCCATGAGAGACTTTCTGCTGTGAGATTATTGTTAATACCTATTGTTAATACCAGCACTTAATGCCAATACATTCAGCTGGCAGTGAGTATCCATCAGGATTTTGTAATGTAATATCGTAGACAGGCTCTTAAGGCAGTCATATTGATAACAAAAAAATATAGGGAGAAAGAACTCTAAACGACTTGGCTGAAAGGCAGTCACACCTCTCTTCTCATGTCGTGTCATGGAGACATATTACAAGCATTGTCATCCTGTCCCAAATTTGCATACTCTGCCAAAGTCGTTATGTAAATCACAATACTATGCAACACCAAGAGCCTGTTGGGGCATGAAAGATGAGTCAGCGGTCCGTGTATGCTTCGTTCATTTGATATTCAATTAAGAACCAAAAATCAAAAAATCAAAAAAATGACTTGTTATTTCATTATTTGTTTATGAATGTGATACGAAGAAGAAAATAACGCTTTGTTTTTCAGACTTTTGATTTCGTGGTCAGATCAAAAGTAGAACATTTAAAAAACGGACTCAGGGCTAACTGATTTTGATATTTATTTTTTTCCGATTGCTGTGACCTGGAAGTCAATTCAAAGTCACTTTCTTGGTCTTTCAGTGCTCAGTGTTGAGGCTATTTGTTGCTAGCTTTAGCGACTTTTGGCAATTTTAGCGACAGAAAATATTGTCTGGCATACCAGAAACTGCGCGACTTTGCGCAACTCAGTTTCATTGTTGAATCGTCAGAAAATCATCTCCCTTCTCGTGCCTGTTTTCTTGAACATTGCATTCGCCCAAATCGTTGCTCCATGATTA
Organism: Sardina pilchardus; assembly: GCF_963854185.1. Classification (NCBI taxonomy): domain Eukaryota; kingdom Metazoa; phylum Chordata; class Actinopteri; order Clupeiformes; family Clupeidae; genus Sardina; species Sardina pilchardus. The sequence continues at coordinate 17,490,628 of NC_084999.1, read as the reverse complement.
TAGAAGTAGCCTAATGATTAGTCTGTAGTAGCCTACAGGCTATCAGGCCACGTTATTGCATGGAAGTTGGCTACAGTGGATTGACATAGCCTACTGGGGACGGCTTGACGCCGAAACGCGTGGTGGCATGGTGCTACAACAAAGAATAAAAAGACAACGAACTAGTGAGTGCGGTTCTTTTGCACATTGGAATTCCCTAGAAGTGGCCACTTAATTCACGCACATTGAATTGTATTACAACTTATCGCCACGAGGTGGCAGTTGAAGTCCGCTGGAGCATTGCCCCGGTGTTATGTTTTCCGGTCTTATGCATCTATAAAAGATTTTGCATGTCTGCTTTTCCCCAACTACTGGTTTCTTTGCGCATGCTCGCGTTGCTCACAACAGCTGCAGGAGTTTTCTGTGCCATCACTAGATTACACTACAACCACTCGGACGAAGACATGTGAAATATAGGCTGCTATTTTAGCAAAAAGTGGACCACAACTTCATTCACAAGCAGAGCAAACAATTCAAATGAGAAAAACCTAGATTGTCAGCTGAGGGGACGTTTAAATAGCCTATAGCCTAGGCTAACCATAGTCTTTAGGTTAAATTGTGTATATATTCGGACTGGTCTGACAGAAGCATAGAAGCAGCAGCTGGCAATTGGAAGTCAATAAATAATTTCCGGGGTCACAGCAATCGGAAAAAAATAAATATCAAAATCAATTTTGTCCCTAAGTCATTTTTTAAAATGTTCTACTTTTGATCTGACCACGAAATCGAAAGTCTGAAAAACAAAGGGTCAATTGCTTCTTCGTATCACATTCATAAACACATAATGAAATAACAAGTCATTTTTGTATTTTTTGATTTTTGATTCTCAATTGAATATCAAATGAACGAAGCATACACGGACCGTCAGCACACCCAAAAATGACAAGTGCATCAGAGGTACAGAAGGACTACATGAACCCAACCACCATAGATTCGGTTTAAAAGGAAGTTAATTAAGAAGCAACGCATTGTGGGTGAACGAGTCTCACCAGGCCTCAGGGTCCTGCCGCTTGAGCTTGTCTCGGTCGAAGCTCTTTCCCGCCTCCTTCTGACAGCGGATGTACCTACGGGATGGGGTGCGCAAGAGGGGGTACAGGGGAGGAGTAAAGGAAAGAAGTCATGAGACATAAACTAAAGTAAATTACAGGCACCACTGCATCACATGATGTGCAATTAATAGACGCTGAAAGACTTGGTTAAGTTAAGACAGTACTCTTGGTTTACTCTTGGTTGAACGGATGCAACAATTTAGCATGACTGCCCTGGTGAAACAGGAAAGGCATTCTATAACCACCCCACAACCTGGGGCTGGACAAATTTGCTCTGGTTATCAAAGACTAACTCTATCTGTCTCAGATATTTGAGGTTTTCACTTTTCATATGAAGTGTGAAGGTATGCTCAGTGGAAAAGTGCACAATCTGGTTTGTGTTTGCTTTCTTACAATAACTAGTGTGATATAATGAATAGAAAGGCAAAATTGGGCTCATACTAGATTCATGGCTGTGGTGAATATTCTGCGGATTTGTGGCACCACTGAAAAGTCCTCAAAATAACACAATGCTGAGCCACCCTCACGTTGCAGTCATTCGACTTTACATTACAAAGCTACAGAGGTGGAAAAGTCCTAGCCTGACTCTCGCCAGACCCTTGTAGTTCCGCCATGCTCCACCAGAAGCGTTTCGCTGAGCTCCACACAAGGGTCTGGACGCGAGGGCAATCCAAACCCCTGGGCCAGTGATCAAAAAATAAGCAACCAATCAGGAGCGCCGAAGCGAGTGTTTGATTCAAATAACAATGGCGGCACGCAGCGAGGAGTCTTGTGCTGACATTGATTCTGCTATTTCAACCGTTTTGTCGAATCTATCGAGTATTCATTCTTTAAAAGATTAACAGAGAATAGTTTTGAAGACATTTATTGGTGGCAAGGATGTTTTTACTCTTCTTCCGACCGGGTTTGGCAAGAGCTTGAAGAAGCCTAGCACGTCATTCAAGATAACAGGCAAGTGGTTTATCGAATCACATGCGAGGATGTTTTACAAGGACCCGCCTTCAGAAATACATCTCCTATCGAGAAGTCCCAGATCCTTGTGTGAAGCAGACAGCGAACTACAGGATCTGGCGAAAGTCAGGTTAGAAAAGTCCAGCCTCAGAAAGTAAAAGTCTTACCACAGTGCCAACCATTCATTTAAACCAGCTGACTCTAATTAACACAAGTCTTCAGCCAGCTAGCAGCTAATTGATGAGATCACCTGTGTTAAGTGCAAAGGTAGAACCAAAACATGATTGTATTTTTACTTTCCACCTCTGCAAAACTAGACATGCTATTTCAGCCATGAGAGAAAGCCTCTAAGGGGTCCCTCTCCTCAGTAAAACAGACTGGTGATGGAGGTTATCCACCAGTCAGGAGAGCAGTGAAAATTGTGCCACACCTATTCCCCCTGCGAAACTCCGATTCCAAGAAACGAATCCCGTCCCTTGCACCAGCGTTCTCCTTCTTCAACATGTCCAGCCCGTCAATCACTGCAAACACAAATGAAAAACATGAAGTCAATAAACTTCAAAATGTGTTGTGTAATGCCAGCCAGATGATTGTGAAATGTGTTAAAAACCAAATGCCAGGCGAAAGTCTCGAGTAGAAAATACCACAGCTTCATTGTTGTGCACACAAGATATTTCCACACAACGCCTTTGAATAAAGCAAAGTGCAACAGGCATGATGAAAGTAGTGTTAGAAAGATATTAGGCTATCTACAGTATTTCAGCAGAATACCAGGCTAGTTTTGGAGGCGACTGAAGTAAGTTTGAAAGAGTTTAATATTGACGCAGTGACACAGACATTCAGACTGAAAGGCTGAAGGGATGCTTTGAGCACACAGATAGAACTGTTTTTTGAGGCCTGCAATGGTGACTTGAACACACTTATGAGTACATCTGCTCCTTAGGCATCATTCTGTGCAAACAGTGTCATTCTATCTAAACAACTCAAGCTCTTTGGGAATAACAAGCCTTGGATTACAAAAGAGCTCAAACGCTGTCTAAATTTGAAGTCAGCTTTTATCCAAGGAGACAAACAACGTGTCGGAGATCTCAGAAAAGAGCTAAAGCACAAAATCAAGCTTGCCCAGCTTAATTACAAGAACAAAATGGAGGAGAGGTTCACCAGGTGAGAGGTGAGGGAAGCCAGCTGTTCCTTGATGCCAGCTTTGTGCCCAGTACAGCGCAGATCGGGACACATTTTTCTGTTCAAGCCCGGCCCGCGTCCAACGGTGCAGTACCTGAACCCGAGTCGAGCCCGTCAGGCATTAAGATATTTATGTCCGGGCCCGACTCGAACCCGACACAGTTCAAATCTCATTTGTTTTTCATACTAAGGACACATGTTTGTGTGGAAAGCCCACTTTTATTAAGCAACTGTAGGAAGGTATTAGGAAATGTCAACAGTTGAGTGCATCAGCTCACACGGGACAACAAACGTCATTAACACAGGTGCACTCATGAGAGTCCCCAGCGATAACATTAACATGACACAAATGCAGCTTGTTGACATGAAAATCACTCTTACCATTTCCCTCAAAAGCTGTATAGGCTACTAAATTGCAACATGGGATCTATTTACATCATTTGTATGGTAGGAGCAGGCTTCACTCAGTCTCTTAGGTTTGTTTTGAGAGTGCTAGACCAAACTTATATGTTTACTAAGAAAAGGAAAAAAGGTCGCACTTTGCATTTAAACATGTTTTTATTGCACATCATTTTTTTGCATAAGAACATGGATTAGCAGAAACTTTACTGGATGGTTTAAGTAAATAGATGCATTTAATCGGTTTTTATTGCACAGACGCGTTTTCGGCTGAGCGCCTTCCTCAGTGTGCTCACTTTGAGGGCCCTAAGCCGAAACACGTCTGTGCAATAAAAACACATGTCATGAGAAATCTGCAACCCTTACATTTAACATAACCAACGGGTTCATCACTATCGGCCTTTACAACTATGTAGAACTACTTCCACACAGCTGACTTTCGTTCATTTTCGGTTTCTTTCTAACTTCTTCCATCGTTGCCCTGCCAAATCTTTCATGGTCACAGCTAGTTTAACAAATTTCCGGACACAGGACGACGGATGTTAGAGTAATGTTTTGCATTTATTTGAATCACAAATTTGGTTAATGCCTTATGGCCCGACCCAAACCTGAGCACCCTTTCTAAAGATCTGTCTGAACCTGGCCCAGCCCGTCGGGTACTGTCGGGCTCGGGTCGGGTATCCATCCTCTAGAGTACATCCCACCTACTGGCAGGTGCAGGACAAATGAAACTTGCTTCAGTGAAAAGGCAACATTTTCACCCTGCTGGGTCTTCTTCAGGCATTGTGCAGGGGACTAACTGCATTTTAAGGTAACTGAATGGAGAGATACGTTAAGGTGCGACTAAGTTAAGGTGCAACATTAGAGCAGCGTTACGGCATTTCAAATAATCGAAATACTACCCAATTATAACTTCCAACAACTATGACAAAACATAATCCAAACATAATGATTATTTTGCAGCATTCGGTTTTCCAACAATGATCTCATTTTTGTCTTGAGATAAATCCAGGGCATACTTTTGTTTCACAGTAAGCCTTTTTATTTTGGAAACGCACACAATATTCACGGGCATTAGAGCCCTCATTAAGCTGCATTACTTATAAAACAGAGGCAACAGACTGCTGCCTCAGTGTGTGTGTTCACATACATGCTGGGATTTTGGGGAGCCTGGAGGTGCGACCAAATAGTAAAACCTAAAGTGACTTGCAGCACAATATTTGGCATGTAGTGATGTGTGACTTCTGTGTTAAAAGTAGGAATACCACTGTTACCATATACAGTACACTACATTGTCGAAAGTATTGAGTATTGAGTGCATTTGTGAGGTCAAACACTGATGTTGGACCATGAGACTAGCTCTCAGTCTCCACTCTAATTAATCCCAAAGGTGTTCTATTGGGTGAGGTCAGGACTCTGTGTAGGCCACTCAAGTTCATCCACACCAAACTCTGTTATCCAGAATGGTCAAAAAATCCTATAAACACACTCCCTAACCTTGTGGAAAGCCTTACCAGAAGAGTAAGAGGTGCATTGACAGCTACTGAAAATTCACCTAATATAGGAATTGATCTGCATTGTTTTATCGCTGGATTTAAGGATGCATGTAATCCGGCTAAATTTCAACTTCCAGTCAAGGGCTCTAGCAGGCTTTAAACATGAGTGAAAGCTTTATGAACTTAAAGATTGTCCGTTTGTTTTGGTTGCTTTGAGGTTTGGTTGCTTTGAATGATTATCAGTCGGCTTTGAAACATGTCCCTAAATTTATTTAATATCATAACACGTAGGCTGTTTGCATGGTATCGACATTGCAAATGGTGGTGATACATTGCTAACAGAAAGTTAACGGTCAATACTAATTCGCCTCTGTGACTAGTGACTACCCTCAATTGCGGAACAATCAGGGGGCTCATTCTGCCTCCATATGCATAAAAAGGACAGACGTGCCATGATAAAATGCCATACTTATTAAGAAAAGCCCAGTGTTAAAAGGCCTAGTGGTGCTTGATGTGTATGTCCATGTGCTTCATCAGCTCCCTTGCCACAGGTGTATTAATCAAACTCCACGCAGACTACATTCATAAACTAAATGCTTGTTTTACACACAGTTGTGACTGATGAAACCACATTATTTTTTCTAACATTTAAAAAATAGATAATGTTTCCAAAATCATTTGATTAGTGGCGTTAATCAATCACGATCTCAGTATTGAGCAACATAATCACAGTTGTGATTTTTTGGCATAATCGAGTGGTGCTACAGGGCAGCGTGTACCTGTGCGGGGGATGATGATGATGAAGCACCCGCTGCTGGCCAGTTGCCTGAGCAGGGGGAGGTGCTGGCACAGGGACGACGAGTCTGGCACCAGGTACGGAGACATGGACGACTGCGCCTTGGGCTGCTGAAGGCTGCCCTCTAGCTGGGACACCTCCAACTGCGCCCACAGATGGAAGAGAGACACGGAGAGAGAGAGAGACATGATAAGGAGGACACAATGGAAGAGGAAACAAAATAAGAGACGGAAAAAGAAACAGAAAAAACAATGAAGCAATAAAGAGGGTGCACCTGTAAGCGGAGCTGAGCCATGTCTCTCATCAGGCGGTTCCGACGAGCCTCCTCCTCTGCCTGCAGGCAGGCAGACACACACACACACACACACACACACACACACACACACACACTTTGTTATGAAACACTTTCCCTGAGGTAGCATGCGGGCATGTGTACATCGACACTGTACAAATTTACATTTAAAGCAGCACTTAAGAAGACTTGCTCTCCGGGTCCCCCTACAGTTGAGAAGCACAAACTAAATAAATATGCGTCTTTATCTAAAAAGTATGAATAGAACACCGATACAATCTATAGGGAATACACCAACAGCAGACTTTAGAAAGATATCTCTGACTTCCGGCTTAGCAACTTTTCCATTTCAAATTCAGAGTGGGGGCAGTGTTCCTACCAGAACACAGAAGGTTGCTAGGTCAGTAATCGCCTATAGATCGCAGTGATGAGGTTATGTACCATCAAAATGATTTTGGAAAAAAAAAACGTTTCCAAACTCAAATATATGTGCTTCACATGAGCCCGACTTGAGCACAACCTCTTCAGAACGGACAAAGTCCATCAGGACTACAGCCCGGCACGTTCTCTCGTGAAGAGTGGAAATGCAGCCGCAGCACAAGGGCTCCCACTGGACCGACCGCATAATGAGGATCATGCCCACTCAGGCCTGCTCACGTCATGAGCGCTGATCAGGGCACTGACTTACTGTAGGAGTTTACACGCATATTGATCTCACTGTAAACCCCCCCTATCGATCGACTTTCACCCTCTTACATATACACACACACACACACACACCATAACACACGGGTTGCGATGCTGTAATATGATATAATTACATTCATGTGACAGAGCAATCAGCCAAGTGGACTTAGAGAGCCTGTCCAGCACTCAATACTTACAGGCAAAGTAGGAATAAAACAATGATGAATGTCTAACTCTAATACTTTCCTATTAGAGGAGACTGAACGTTCTGGATGTAAATGCTGTGGTTATATTCATCACCAATAGCCTACATTCTTTGCCATGTGGAAGACACTGACTCTACTTTATGCACACTTTTCATCTCGGTTTTGTGTTTGCACATGCAAACATCAAATCCTGATTTCGGAAACCCTGAAAAGCCGGTTATGCTAGCTGGTGTATTCCAAGAGAAACCAGGATACTGCTCCATGTACACACCCTATCCTGCACAGCTGACTACATACTGTACATACATACATACATAAATACATACATACAACTTCACAGGTGCATCTGAAACTATTTGAAATTTGAAATTTCAAGGATTCTAGATTCATTACACACAAAGTGAAATATTGTGTGTCCATGCAAACAGCATATTTCCAATAGTCTGCTGCCTTACCATACGGAACTGGGCCTTGGCCTGCTGGACCAGGTTGTCCTCTTCTGATTGGCTGATGCTGGTGAAGATGCCCGCCTCCGGGTTGAAGTGCAGCACGTTGCCTTGGAGACTGGTGAGGAAGTGGCCGAAACTGCGGATGCAGCACAGACGCACCATGCACTGAGAAGAGGTAGAGAGAGAGAGAGAAGGATAGAGTGGATTGAGGCAGAGAGAGAGAGAGAGAGAGAGAGAGAGAGAGAGAGGGTTCATTAGTGGTCTTGTATAACAGGGTGGGATTGAATGAAACCATTTCTGAAAACTTGTACTTGTTTATGAGGACAATAGAAAGCACTGTTGGCCCTGCATTGTTTTAAATCTCCTGGCCCTGCGGGTATTTTAATGCATTCCTTGCCTTCCCATGTAGGGTACGGTGTTTTGGAGAATTTATAAAATACCAATCAAAAATGTGTATGAATTGGTGTCCCTTTGTGGGGCACAGCACAGGTGTTTATATTGTAATGTATGGCATGGTGGGATGTGGGTTGAGCTGTTTGACTTCATTTCAATATGTGGGCTAGCTTGACTGCAGTGGAGCTTAGTGCAAACATATTATAGTGTCATCAGCTGTGCTAGGAATGAAGGTGTGTGTTGGGGAGGTTGCTGCAGAGTGTCTCATTGTGTGTTGTGGTGTGTGTGAGTTGTGGTGTGTGTGTATATGTGAGCGTGTGTGTCCAGCGGTTACCTCGTTCAGGGTGCTGAGAGACGGTCGGCTGGCGCTGAAGTCCAGGCGGCGGTGTGCCAGGCTGAGGGCGGGCAGGTGCCGCAGGGCCAGGTCCTCGGGCAGCAGCAGCGTCTGGGCCAACCCCGGCTGCTCACACTCGCTCAGCAGCGCACCCAACTCCGAGCACACGCCCAGCTCTACACACACACACACACACACACACACACACACACACACACACACACACACACACACACACACACACAAGCTTTGCTTTGAGTGAAATGTCACATTGAGCAGAGGGCAACCTTGATCCAGCACCCAGGGGGCACTTGGGGGGGGGGGGGGGGGGGGGTTGGGTGCCTTGCTTGAGGGCACCTCACCCGTGGGTGTGGGAGAGTGCTGTCCAATCACTTCAGACTCACCTGCTTCCAGCATCTTGGCTCCATCAGGTAGGAGGTTGAGCAGCACCGAAAGTCGGTTCCACAGACTCTGAGAACTCTGGGTGATGGGTGGGGGAGAGGGAAAGAATAGCACATGAGCTTGTTTAAGAGGATTTCGTTCAACCAAATGAATACAGCACTGTTTCACTGAGGTCAGCATTTTTAACTATTCAGTCTGATTGCCACTTCCTGGCATGGGCGCAAGGGCATTTGTGCGACTTGTTTGTATGCTGCTGCAGGCACGGTGCTGTATTCAAAACGAAGACAAAAACGAAGACTGAGGAAAGTCAATACTGTCTGAAGCAAACAGCTGGTACTAAATTTGTTTGTACCTGAGCACACATGAGGATGATGTCCGTGTTTGTCCTCAGCCAATCCACGATGACCTTCACCACAGGAATCAGGCCCTGATTGGTCAGAATCGTCAGCCTCTCCAACAGGGTCTTCTCGCTGTGGATGGACTGGTTGCTGTGTTGGCTGCCCTCGTCCGAGTCCGAGTCCATTTCTACAAGGCCAGACCAGGTGATTAAGAAGCCTGCATGCCATCACCACAATACTACACTTCAACAGACATCTGGCTAAAGGAGAAATGTAAAGACTTTCTGCTTGTATGGCCTCTTCCACGCTATTCTCTTCCGCTCTATTCCCTTGTCACACAATGAAACAGACTGAGTGAAATAACACAGATGTCTAGAGAGTGAAGAGAACATGTTCTGCATGTGCTGGTGAGGAGTCCTAGCCTAGATATCTAGATGCCCCAAGTTGCATCAAATCTAATTTGCTGCCGGGGTAGTCTAGCAACTCTCCGTTGCCTTGGGAGAATACCCGAGTAAACTTCTCTCGGGCAATCACTTCACGTATAGAGTCGGTAACACAATGACGACTGACCTGTGACCAGAAGTTGCAACCATTAAAGGAGAATTCCGGTGTGAAATTGAGCTTAACTGTACCGAAACATGTTAAGGTGTACTCACACGTGTTTTAGACGCACTTTCACTCACCCCCAGCATTCCGAACTCCTCCGTTTTCAGCCTAGCTTACAGTAGGCTTGAATCTATTAGATTGGGCATTACGTAGCCTATGCAGCTAAATCGCTATTTTTAAACCATTAAAAAGGTTCCAAGTAACTCCACACTGCATTGGTAGACTTCTGAGGGCCCTGACATTTAAAACGAGATACTGAGAACTTTGGAAATGCACAGGAAGTTTATTAAAAAAAAAGACTGTTTACAAGCAGTGCCTTCATAGAATCTCTCCGCTGGGCGCCATCTTGGAATCAAGTCGCGATAAGCCGACTGACGAGCACGAACGAACAGGAAGGACAGGGGAACATATTGCTAAAGTAATTCCATAGGAAATATATAGTTATACTGTCTACATGAGCATGATGAGTGACAAAGCTCAAAATGTTTGCAATATATCCCCCTGTCTTTCCTGTTCGTTTGTGCTCGTCAGTCGACTTATCGCGACTTCACCACAAGATGGCGCCCAGCGGAGAGATTCTATGAAGGTACTGCTTGAATAAACAGTCTTTTTAAATAAACTTCCTGTGCACTTCCAAAGTTCTAAGTATCTCGTTTTAAATGTCAGGACCCTCAGAAGTCAACCAATGCAGTGTGGAGTTACTTGGAACCTTTTTAATGGTTTAAAAATAGCGATTTAGCTGCATAGGCTACGTAATGCCCAATCTAATAGATTCAAGCCTACTGTAAGCTAGGCTGAAAACGGAGGAGTTCGGAATGCTGGGGGTGAGTGAAAGTGCGTCTAAAACACGTGTGAGTACACCTTAACATGTTTCGGTACAGTTAAGCTCAATTTCACACCGGAATTCTCCTTTAAGCATCCTGCTACTTGAAAACAAGAAGATGATTCGTTGTAGCGCTATCCTATTGAGTGGAGAGGGAATTTGAAAGACAACCGTTTATCCCATCCCTCCGATTAAGCCTATGGGGAGTGCCCAGACCCTACTGTACATCTTGATGTGAGCCTGGCTAGCCAGGCTAGAGGAGTCCTAAAAAGGAGAAGTGAATGAGGTGTACCGTTATCATTAGTGCCGTTAGCTGTGTTGGGCCCGATGTCGTCAGGCGTCTCTTCGGAGAGGACAGGGGGTTGGGGCGAGGGGACCGAGTCCGGCGTGGGGCTGGGCGTGTTCTGCGGCCGCAGCATCACGTTGCTGAAGGTGGGCGCCAGGCGGAAGTGGCGCTTGGCCTGAAAGAGCTGGGAGGACATGGCCTGCAGGTTGCTGCTGATGCTGGGGTCGGCGGAGAGCAGCGGCCCGTTAGTGACCACGGGGCTCGCGGAACCTTCCTCTCGTGGCGGCGACGGCGGTTGTTGTTGTGGCTGCTCCTGCTGCTGCTGCTGCTGTTGTTGCTGGTGCCGGAGGTCTTCTTCGTCTCCGTCTCCGTCTTCGTCCTCGTTTTCGCCCTCCTCGTGCACGCCGTTGCCTTCGTCAATGTCCTCCAGGTCGGAGCGCGACTCCTGGCTGTTCATGTCTGAGTCCGTCTCGACGTCGAATGCCGTGCCGCCCTCCTCCTCCTCCTCCTCCTCGTCCTCCTCCTCGTCCGTGCCGCTCTCCCAGCTGGGCGCCCCAGTGAGGGGGGGCCTCCTCCTCCTCCGCCCCTCTTTCCGGAGGACCACGGGCGGGTCCACCGGCGGCCCTGGCGACACCCCCAGGGGCCTGTCGGCGCCGCGCCCGCCGTCCTCTTCGTCCTCCTCCTCCTCGTCGCTCTGGAAGCCCTCGCTCAGGTCGCTCTCGTCCTGCTTGCTGGCGCAGCGGCGGCGCCTCAGCATGGACAGCCGCGAGAACTTGCGCTTCTGCTTCAGCTTGTTGTTGCTGTCGCCGCCGCCGCCGCTGCCGGCCCCCGGCTTCTGGGCAGCGGCGTTCCTCTGGGGCCCGTCGCGCTGGGCGCCGCCCGCCTTCTGGCCGTCCTCCCGGCTGCCTTTGTCCTCGTCTTCCTCGTCGTCATCTTCCTCCAGCGAGCCGTTCCGCAGGGCTCGGTCCTCGGTACCGGTGGTGGCGGACGCCTCTCTCAGCTCAGGGTCATCTGGAGACGGGGACGATAAACACAGAGAAATGAGGAGAACTGGTGGTCACGTTTGAACTTTCTAGTTTCACTTTCCAAACCCCATATTTCCAATGTTGAATGCCTTTACAGCTACATTTCCAGTAATCCAGTAATGGCGGCTGCAGTACAAGCACATCACAAAAGGCCTTTTGCCTGAGCTGTATGCATAAAAGCAGCCTGAACATTTCTTAAGCCATTTTAGCAAATCAGCTGCACTTTATCTAAAATCAACCAACAGAGCAATACTACAAATTGTAGTAGAAACCAGCTTTCAAAAGAAGTCATATTTATGTGAAGTGATTTATGTGAAGTGATTAAAATGACACTCAGTAAGGTAACATGGTAAAACACCACCCAGATCCAATAGTTCCCTTCAATGGTGTGTGTCCCAACTTAAGTGAAAGTGAAACCAATGCGGTTATCTCACAACACTGGCGAAAGCAAAACTAAACTCATGCAAGCCTCCCCTGAAACCAATCCAGAGGATGGCATCAATCCTTTCCACCAAGTACAATTAAAACTGGGCCAGTAGTTTTTGTTTAATTCAACGACCAACCAAAGCCATGGCTGAAAGCATGACCTCCTTAGAGGTGAAGGCGGGGGCAGCTGTGCCACTTACCGGCGTTGTCCGAGCGCAGCGCAGGTACCGGGACCTCGCCCTCCTCCAGCTCTGCCTGCAGGCGGATGTTGACATGGTTGACCAGGTGAGAGAAGAGAGCCAGCGTGAAGGCTATCGAGGCACTGTACTGCTTGGACCCTGAGACACACAGAAAAACACTCACTGTAAGTGCTGATTCTTATAGGAACACATTTTTGAGAAATGCGCTGATTTGCCATCTATCACAGTTAGATCAAATGACATACTCTTCTCTTCTTTGTGTGTGCAATAACCCAGTTTGTTAGCACTGGTAACACTGTTAGCATAGCTTAGCATAATTCACTGGAAGTGGGTTCCACCAGTTAGCCTATAGCTCCCTTTTCACTACAGGCTAGCAATAGCTATATTGCTAACTCTGGGGTGAATGGGGAAATGAGCTCATTTCCCAAAAAGTTGGCGTATTCCTTTAAAAGGAAAGACACTAGTCTCCTTTTAGACCCTGGGACACAGAGGAGTGCTGTGTACTGTAAGTGCTGATCCCTCGGAGCCCAAGGGAGAGGAACACATGAACAAATGAAGGACATACACAGTACAGAGAGATAGCAAGAGAAAGGCCCGCAAGAAAGACTGAAGAGACAGAATAAAAAGGAAGACAGTTTGGCGCGGCTAGAGATGTGAGCAGAAGGAGAGAAAGTGACAGAGTGCAAAAATGCAAATGAAAGCCGAGAAAAGGGAGAGGTGGGAGGTGCAGGAAAAGGGACAAGTAGAGAAAGAAAACCAGAGACAGAAACCAAAGGGAAGTGAGACAGGAGGACACCACCCGTTCCTCCTCCCCACCCCATGCAAACGTTCCCTCACCTCCCCTCTTAAGGCTGTGCACCACCATCAGACAGGTGACCACCATCTTGAAGACCAGCGTGTCGGGCAGCACGGAGCAGCCGCTGTCGTGTTCCTCCTCCTCCTCGCCGGCCGACAGCGTGGTGTGCAGGGGCGCTGGCAGGTAGAACAGCACCAGGTTGAAGTCCTCCAGCACCGACTGGCACAGGGCAGTCAGCTCCGTCTCAATGATGCTAGACACAACACCACAGCGCAGGTTAGCCAGCAATATAGTATTTACCGTGTTGTGCTGAATTTGTAGCATGTGCAAGCATATGTTTAAGAAAAGTACGAGAGATCAGGCAAAACGCATTCGTTTTATTTTAATGAGATTCAATTCATTTATTTCCATGGCCACTCTAAACCATTCACACATTTCTGCAGTAGCCACTGAAGGGTCGACTCGGCCTTGTGCTTCGGCTCATTGTCAAGTTCAAGTGCTGATTAATGCAAATTGTCCACCAATATTTTCAAATAACATTCTGCATTTATTTTGCCACAGTAATGACCAAATTCCCTGTGTCTTTGTAGCTCACCCACCTCACCTCAATGCTTCATAGTAGATGTGATGAAAAGAGAGTTCATCATGCCTCAGTTGTCTTGGCTAGCAGTAAGATCGACTGGCATTATTTTTTACTTATTACGGTAAGCCCTTAAAGGGGAACTATGCAGGGTTTTTTAGCTTCAAGAGAAGACATCGCCAAACCTTCTCTTTATAAGCTCTATCTTACAGATCTGCCATCTTCCAAATCTGCCCAATTCTTGGTCAACCTCACAACAACTCCTCACAACCCCCCAATCACATCTAAAAACAAAATGGCCTTTTCAGTAACTGCCCTAGGTCTTCCACCACACATGTTATTTTGAAGCATTAACAGACATAGTTATTTTAGAATTTCCGAACGAAAGGGGTCGGAGTGCGTGAGTGAAAATGTCCTGTTGTCCCCGGCAACGCGATTTCCTGTTCCAAACAAACTAACGACCTGCATTGCCATTTTCATGAGCGGTGAAAATCTTTTAGGTCTATGGTGAAAATCACTACATGTCCAGGCGTTTATGTATTCTTCTGGGCCCGTATTCACAAAGCATTTTATCTTACCACTAAGAGTACTCCTAAATCGCGCTAGAAGATTTTAGTTAGGAGTTTTCCTTTCAAAGTTATTCACAAAGCCTTTCAGACCTACTTTTAGTAAGGAGAAACGCCCACTCCTAAACTAAAAGTGAGTCTTCGTTGCTATGGTTGACGTCATTACTCATGCACGAGCTTGATGAAAGTGACCACCTTGATTGGCTGGTGATTATAACGCGGGAATGATTGCAAACCTCCCCTACAATGACGAGTTGAGTGACAGGTGTTAGGTCTTAGCTGGTGAGAATGCGTGCGCTATGTCGGGCTGTGAAGGATGGAAGATGATGAATAAATAGGCATAGCCTTAATGAATAAAGAGTAAAGCAAGCCTAGGCTTAATGAAACACTATGGACTGGAGCAGTATCTTTGCAACATGTTTTAAATTAATCTGTATGAAATCACGTAGCCTATATTTGCAAAGAGGAGAAGCGATTTAATTTAATTAGGCACAATGAGACGTTACATTTAGTTTACATGCAATGGTGGTTTTGGTTGTCGGTGGCATTATTGCATTTGCATCCTTAGTTGCAATGCACATTTATTCCCTTGCATGACAGCGAGCTCCTGCACTGCACGGTCATTTCAAAACATCGCGACGTGAAATGCCACTAAAAGCGGGTTGTGAATAGGTCTTAGTGAGTTAGAAGTCCTCTCGAGTTCTTTTATGCTGTCCTAGACTTAGGAGCTACTTTTAGGCTTAAAATGCTTTGTGAATAACTTTTAGTGGAAAAAATTAGGAGTCATAAAGTTAGGAGTGACACGCCCATTATTTTTAGGAGTTCCTCCCTAAATTTGCCAGTTAGGAGCTACTTTTAGCCCTAAAATTCTTTGTGACTACGGGCCCTGGGCCCGTATTCACAAAGCATTTTATCTTACCACTAAGAGTACTCCTAAATCGCGCTAGAAGATTTTAGTTAGGAGTTTTCCTTTCAAAGTTATTCACAAAGCCTTTCAGACCTACTTTTAGTAAGGAGAAACGCCCACTCCTAAACTAAAAGTGAGTCTTCGTTGCTATGGTCGACGTCATTACTCATGCACGAGCTTGATGAAAGTGACCACCTTGATTGGCTGGTGATTATAACGCGGGAATGATGGCAAACCTTCCCTACAATGACGAGTTGAGTGACAGGTGTTAGGTCTTAGCTGGTGAGAATGCGTGCGCTATGTCGGGCTGTGAAGATGATGAATAAATAGGCATAGCCTTAATGAATAAAGAGTAAAGCAAGCCTAGGCTTAATGAATCACTATGGACTGGAGCAGTATCTTTGCAACATGTTTTAAATTAATCTGTATGAAAACACGTAGCCTATATTTGCAAAGAGGAGAAGCGATTTAATTTAATTAGGCACAATGAGACGTTACATTTAGTTTACATGCAATGGTGGTTTTGGTTGTCGGTGGCATTATTGCATTTGCATCCTTAGTTGCAATGCACATTTATACCCTTGCATGACAGTGAGCTCCTGCACTGCACGGTCATTTCAAAACATCGCGACGTGAAATGCCACTAAAAGCGGGTTGTGAATAGGTCTTAGTGAGTTAGAAGTCCTCTCGAGTTCTTTTACGCTGTCCTAGACTTAGGAGCTACTTTTAGGGTTAAAATGCTTTGTGAATAACTTTTAGTGAAAAAAATTAGGAGTCATAAAGTTAGGAGTGACACGCCCATTATTTTTAGGAGTTCCTCCCTAAATTCGCCAGTTAGGAGCTACTTTTAGCCCTAAAATTCTTTGTGAATACGGGCCCTGGTGTACTAAAAGGAGAAGTTTGCGCTAGCATGATAAAGTTTATAATGTAACGTCAAGCTGGGCTAATAATATTTAAGTCGTCGATTTGGTCGTAGAAAGCACACTGGCAGGAATAGCCTAAATTAGTGGGACGCTTGCCTATATTAGTTGGTTATGTTAGTTCATTTTTTACTGTGCTACATACAGTATGTTGATCTCTGGACGGAGTTAGCCTACTGACAGACAAATATCTTTAACATGGACATAACCGCTATCTCTAAATTAGATGTGCATGTTTGTCGACTCCACACACGGCAACGGGTTGACTCCGCCTTCACCTTGACACCGCCCCTGGCCCGACCGTATAGCCCCGGCTGGCCCAACTATTTTGTTGGGACAGAAATCAGGGGCTAGTAGCCCCGATTTGGCCCGCAGTTAGCACCTCACCAAGAGGTGTGAAAGCAATTAGCCCCGGCACGGCACGGCTGGCTCGGCTTTGGCCCGATGGTCTGAAAGGGGCTATTAAGTCCTGCCCCAATTTGAGGCTGCCCCTTTCTTGGTCAAACTCACTCTTCTCTCATCCGGTTTCGACAAAAAAATAAAATGACAATTGATGAGTCTTGCGTTACGCAAGTTCAATTTATTTGATGTTACTGCAACGATGCAGCTTCAGTTGTTCTGCTGCCAAACCATAGAGAACAGTAGGAAACCTGCTGCTTGCCGCTGGTCAATGTGATCCCTGTTTGTTAGTGTTTGAGAAAAGGGTGGTCTAACTGTTCTTACACGAATACATTCATACTTTGCATTTGAGCATAATAAGAACAATTGACTGTGTTTGAGGACAGATGATGTACCTATTTTCATATGAATACACGTATACTCTGTATTCGTGCATAATAACAAAGGTTGTCAATGACAACGGGTGGTGTACCTATTCTTGGGTTGTAGTAAACTCTGCAGGTACATGAAGCCCACCAGAAGTCTCTTGATGTCTTTGGACCTGTAATGGCAGAACAGAGAGCAGAGGGACACCACAATCTTCATTCACTTCTTTACATCAGATGGTACAAAAATGGGATATAGTGACAGATGAGCTGTATTGGTAGATCAGTGAACAGGTCTGGGAAGGAGGAAAGGTACACTTTTCAGTCATCTAAAAATGTATATTTGAGAATATTTGATGCCCACTCAACATCTCAACGTCAAATCTGAATATACAGTACGAGGGCATAGGGCATGGGGGCGGGCGCGTGCACACACACACACACACACACACACACACACACACACACACACACACACACACACACACACACACACACACACACACACACTAACACACACACTAACACACACACTAACACACACACACTATTCTGCAGGTGCAGGTGAAGGTTCTCACCTCTGCCTTGAGGGCGACAGCTTCTTCATCTCCTGCTTCTTCACCTGGTGGTACATCTTAGCTGCCTTGACGAAGAGACGCTTCAGGTTGCCATACGCTCCCTCGAATGGCGTCTCTGATTGAATGCTACAAAACAGGGACCGTGGCCCATAGATCAGACAATTAAAGTAAATTCTACCTAATGTGGCTTCATTTATGCTTCCCCCCTGAGTTACTCAGAGAAAGACATCCATTCCAAAAAGGTAGCTTTAGTAAAGCTTTAGGTCACAAAGAAAGCTTGTGACCAACTCCATGAAACAGCACCTTAAAAACATTTACTATACAAATGACTGCAACCTACTATCATCTTAGAAATCTGTGATGAATCAAGAAATGAACTGCCTATGTACAATGCAGGGTGCTCTATGTGGCAAGCTTATACTGACACCATGAGGTTAGTATAGAAATTGTTCTTTCAAGGCACAAATACATTTTGATTTCCTAGTTTTTAGAGGTGTCCACTCACCAGCGTAGGTAGTAGTATGTAGCTTCGACGTTGTAGAATTTACTACCCGCTAACGTGCCAAGCTGATTAAAAGGCATTCCTGAAACACATAATGAACCTCAGTGACTATGATGACAAAAGAGCTGTTCATACAGAAGTGCATAAACTTGTAGATATACTGTATATGTACAAGGCCCAAAACCCAGAGCACATTTATAGCAACAACCAACCACCTTTATAATACAGCTATGGGGGAAAAAAATTCCACCGCACATTTTTCTGACGTCATGCTATAGTTACTGAGTGACATTGAAATGAGTTGACCGTTATATTCAAATTTGCAGTGGTCCCTAAATTTTAAATCCATAACCTCATTTGAATGTCACTCAGCAACCGTAGGGTGACATCAGAAAAATGTGAAGACGTGTATATAAGGCTGGAGCACACTACGGTCCTGAATTTGAATGATATATAAGTCTAACTAAATTCAACATCATTTTAACATCATGGTCCGGACCTTAAGCGCAAACAATTCAATTTTCAAAGTTAACTTTCATGGTTCTACACTACATGCTGGTAGATTTCACGGAATTTAATTCAATACAGTGGTTCTCTACTGAAGGTCATCAAGGACAATCCATAAGCAAGGACCTGGCCTTCCTTGTCCATCATCAGATCACCCAAGGGGCATCTTAAAGGCCCACTCACCGACATGTGGCGAGACGGACAGAGCCTGGTGGTAAAAACGTTCGGCCAGCTGTTCTGCTTCGACCCCGGCCAGTTCATTCTGGTAGCGCGCTGCAAAATTCAACACAAGCAACAATCAGCATTCAAAAAAGGGTAATTTCACTGACTTCCAACACAGGGCACCACTAGATTTCTTGAAAATACTACTTCATGTAGATAACAGAGCGTCACGTATAAGGCAAGCACTTTGTGCAGGCCACATTACACTACTGTATCTGCAAGATTCATCAAATTAAACATGCATCAACATATCATCAAATGCAATGAAATGTACAGCATTCAGATGGTCTATATTTAATCACTGTTCCTTAACTGAATCCATGTAATCTGGTTTGCCAAAGGCTCGGTCTACCAGCTGAACAACTATTCAAATGTATTACCACTTGTACAGTCACCAGTATGGTATGTCTCTTGTAGTGTCAATGCACATTCTCTCTCTTTGGCACTTACCCAGGTCTCCCAGGTAAACCAGACACCTGTGGCAGGCCATCTGAGCCCATTCCATCTCTTTAGGGGAGGCGGACACTGGCTTCTTTCGACCTGTGGTGCAGTGCACATAGGCAGCAAAGATCTAGTCAAAAGTTCTTACCAAATCCATATATGGGTAGACAGACACAACACATTCCACTAGTACGGACCGATGAGTCACTAGAACACAAACACGCCCGCAGAGTCCATCACCAAAAAACCTGGACCTCCTGGGTTAACTGCAATGAATGTCACAACCAGTCTTGGCTCAAGAACAAATGAACAACTTTCCAACTTGCTCCTCTCTTACCAATGAGCGGGTCGGTGACATGGGTCCAGTCGATGCAGTCCTGTAGCTCCAGCTGGTAGTGGGACTGGACGTAGAGCAGGAGGTGCTGATAGAAGCCCACCCCGGCGATCAGGTGAGTCCTGTACGCACACTCCAGCGCACTGTGACTGTGAATGTGCTGCAACGCAACCCAACCAGAGAGAGGATGAGGAGAACAACAAACACTTCCTGCATCATTAATACTACTTTGTAACGCTTGTCTAAGTCAGAGCCAAATCAATTGTCTTGAGTAGACAGTTTATGGTCGGTAAAGAACACAATTACTAAACTGTGAACATACTGTACTTAGGGGAGAGTAATTGGCAATGATAAACCCGCACCAGACATATGAACTGATACATGAACTGACAAAACGGTGTTAATTGGTATAAAACAGGTAGTGTTATCATTGTAGGACTGAACTGAAAAAATGGCTGCCCACAGTTTCAGAGGCAACAACTTAAGTCACCAAGAACTTATTCCTCCTAGACTTCTTAAAACTGCAGAAAGACAGACAGTTTATAGGCATACCGTACCTTCTTGTTGGTCTTGATGACCTGAATGACCTCATAATAAACCTTCCTCCATAGAAGCTCCTCAGCTTTGCGCCCATAGTCAACAGGATGAAGGAACATGAGCTTCACACACAATTCTCTTAACCTGTTCAAACACATACACAGAGGACATTCAGAAACATAACATGCAACCTCAGGCTCTCACTACAAAGTCCACATACTATCCAACAAGCAGGTGAAATGGGCTACAAAAGACAGATTGCATCTTGATCCGAAGAGGAGTCACAATACACAAGTCAAAACAAGAAAATCCAGGAAGTTTTCTCTTAGCCAATTTGAGTATGACAGGATATAATTCACATATGAAAGACGCTAAGTGAGTGCGGCTTACTTGTTGCGAAGGCTGATGTTCTCTGGCTTGAAGACCTCTCTGTAGGATGATTTACCGCCGATGATGACATCTAACTTGTGCACAGACTCAACCACCGCCCTGATCAGTCAGGGAAGTGAGTTTAATTAATGACGACATTCGACATGACTGATAACATTACATTACATTACATTACATTACATTACATTACATTACATTTAGCAGACGCTTTTTTGTCCAAAGTGACTTATATGTCAAATATATTACACTGTCCCTGGAGCAACTTGGGGTTAAGTGCCTTGCTCAAGGGCACAACTGTGAATGGAACAGACAACGTTCAGGCCACTGCAAGCTAGCCCAGCTCCTTAACCACTACACTACCATTGCCAAATTTGGCTGATATTGATGAGTAAGAAAGGGACATACTAAAATCTTACCGAGCATGTTATGGTCAACATTGAACTGCCAAAAGTACGAAAACCTTTCTACCATATATTTCAGGCCTGATTACATAAATGTAATTGTCTTTCACCAAAACCAAAACTACTACCACACACCCTGACTGACATCTCACAAAATATCTTTTCAATACAGACTTTCAAGTGAAATCTACACAGAAACAAGTACAGTCTGACTGCACAAATTACAGTGATGCACAGATCATTTCCTCGTTTCTAAAAAGGAGGAAACACCTCTATTCAGTTGGGTCCATCTGAAGCGTACAGGCACCTGAAGCGTGAATTATTTCTTTTGATATCACAACACTTCATGAAGTCAACATAACAGTCAGGAAGTAGAGATATGCTTAAATGAATTCCACTTCATGATGTAGCCTAGGCCTATTAATCAAAAACAACTGATTCCAGATTGCCAACATGATTTGTGACATGAGTCAGTCATACAAGTGCCTTTCATTTTTGTCAGCAAAACATCCCATCTCATTTGCAAAAAAAAAAAAATCCTTCACCTTGTCTACTATAGAATTTCCATTGAGGTTTGAACCACATATTAGAATGGTTAATTCTGCACATTGTAAAGCTAAATGCTTCTTGCCTTGCCAAAAAAACAACTACTACATTCATCCTTAGGGCTAAAAGCATTAATATTTAGCCTGCGTTGGAATTAGCAGAATCAGCACAGTAGTGTTCATAACTGTTCAGAAGCCCAGTATTCCTGGAGTCCTCCCGTTCTCCCCATCTCACTCTCTGCCTGACACCCTGGATACCCAAATCCCTGGCACTTCATTTTGACTTGTGAAAGGTCTGGGACTGCTGATGAACATAGGACATTTCTCCATACCATTGTGTTGCCTAGTTTAGGTTAACACTAACACCAACTAACCAACAGTTAACACTACAATTGTCTCCAAATTACTCCAGGAAAATGACTTCATTGAAGATCAGACATTCCATACAGAGCACAGCAGCCTAAACGCCTTTGCTGAATCCGCATTAAGATTCTAATGTTTGAAATACAGACTCGACATAGAGTCAGGCCTGACTGCATGTGCATACGGAGTGTCCTTATAGCACATTGATGTGAAACTATGAATACTGTAAAAACACCGAAACGGTATCGTTTCCAGTCAGACACTTAACATTTATCCAACAAGTCACAATGCATCATCTAGTAGTTAACTTACCTACAAGACAGAGGATTCATTTCTGGTTGTACCATCAGGATATAATTTTGCTAATGACATCCATGTCTATAGATGATAGCTCTGTGCACCGGTTTTATGACATTAACATATCGAGTATTGTTCTGTAAATGCTAGGCAACTTTAGCTAGCTAGCCAGTCCAGCTGCCTAGCTAGCTAACCATACTAATAGTAGCTAGCTACTGAACATGTTTGTTGATTTACTGCCATGCCTTTCCGGTGGTTCATTGTATGATAAGTAAATTAAGAAGTTCCACTGCATTTTGTCGGGATAAAACTGTTAGTTGCTTTGTCCAGATGTAGCTTGTGGTAGCTAGTTAGCTATTACTCACTTGTCAGCTTTGACAGGCTAACTTGTGACTGTCGGCCTCACTCACCTGTATAGCCGCTTGATATGAAGGACTTTAGCCTCTGGCTCGCTGTCTTGTCCAGGTCCACTCATACTAGCGGAGATGTCAGGCTTTAAACCCGTCTGCTGGCCAGCTTGAGTTGGTCGTAATGTCTAAATGTTCACATCTACCGAAGCAATCAGCCGGGTAACGTTAGGTGCAGTAGGCTTGCCTGATTAGCTTGCTAGCTAGCAGGTGTCGTTCGTAATGCTAGACAGTTAGCTATCAGGTTGGCTAGTTTCCCTCTCACTGACCACTTAACCTGTGTCTATCTCGTTCCTTGAATCCTTTGGCATATACCCCCTCTGCCCATCCGTTCGGAGGCAGGGTAGGGGAGGAAATGCCCAACTTGTTTAGCTTGGTTGTAGGTCAGCTGTCACACCCTGATGTGGGTTTTATGTTGTTCCCCGTTCCAGGCATCGCTCCGAGAGCGGCCATTATTCCACACAAAACATCGACCGCCACAATCTCGCGAGAACATCAACACAGCACCTTCGACCTGTTCAGCGCGGTGGGAGGGTGGGTGGCACAAGTTTCATCTCTTTCTGTTACTAAATCGGTGCGTTTTCAGTTTTTAAAAGTTCAAATGAAAAAGAAATGTAATCACTTATTGTGTTGTTCAGGGGAAAATATAACTTGTAGTTACATATTTCCTTGGCTCATCTGACTGTTTAATTTTGTTTTGTCATGTTGTTTATTGTGTCAACCCTGTTACAGACATAATGCAGTATTGGCAGCCCCCTTGCATGGTGAAGTAGGCCCCTTATGGATTTGGCTATGGATTTGTTTTTCAACCAAATGATCCAAACTGCCCAATGTTTCAATGTCAGATGAAGAGTAGCCTACCTACCCTATATTCAGTAAGAAATCAAATGAGGGGAAGTTCAGTAAGAAAAAAAAAAATAGGGGAACTTCTGAAAGAATGGCCTTGTTCAATATGTAGGCTACCGTACATTTGCACTTATTTATCAGGTAGGCCTAAGCATTGTGAGGATATTTGCATGATGATTGTTACATGTTTTGTCCATAGTAAGAGAGCTGACAAGGGAAACAGCAGGGTTGACAAGACAGGAGGCACTTTCTACATACATCATCCTTACCACATTTTGCCTCCTGTGTAACGTGAAGATGTTCTACTTTTGGTAAGAATTGTTGTATTAATAAAATTATATTTTCTAATAGATCTAATACAATAGTTTGAATGACCATGGGTGTCAACCCTACTACCATGATTAATTAGTCTAAAATCTGAAATCAGACCACCTTTCAGAATATGTTTCTCAAATTTTTCTTATCCAAAGGTATTTTGCTTGTATGTTCAGACCTTTGCTTTGTTTTGCTTGGCAACAGAACTTAATGACACTGCAATCTATTTCCATCTGTAAATATTGATGGGAATCAAGATACATAGGCTACATCAACACAATAATGAAATAACAAATTAATATATAATGGAATTAGTACAACAAAATCATGTTGACGATGTAACACTAACTAACACGGCAAGGTGTGGCCAGAATTCATACCATCCCTTTATCATATGGATGTGTGTTTAGTATGCTACAAGATTAATTTGATATACTTTTTAATTGTATTAGCCTAACCTTTAAACTAAGACACGGAAACAGAGGGTTGACACTGATTCATGCCAATGTTAGTTTCTCTTGGGAAAAGTAACAGGATTGAGTGTAACAGAGTTGAGAGGATTTTAAAGTTATTTGCTGAGTAGATAGTCACAGGAGCATATGCACTTTGATTATAACTAAAAAAAATATTGAAGAAGAAAAATATTAAGATTTGCCATAAAATTGAAACATAGATGTTTTCAGTATATTTCATGTACTGTAAGTTCACCTCTGAAGTTCACAGGCTACAAAGGCAGGCCTCAGAATTATCAAGCCTATAATAACAACACTGATTTACCTATAAGAAGCTTTCAGAATTAGGCTACTTTCAAATTCTGGAGTTTAGTAAGTGGTATGGTAAGAGGCTGTTCTATTGTAATAAAAATGGGTCACATGACATGATTAGTTAAGAATTTAATTATTTCTTTATTTATTTGTTTTATTATTTTCATTTCTATGATTCACCCACCCAAAAATATAAATTCCAGCTTATTCAAAAATGAAATGAGGGAATTATTATCCACTGCATCAAATAAATTAAAGAATGAAATGAAAGTAGCAATTATAGTAGTAATAATGGTAATATTAATATTATTACAATAATTCAATAATCAGTATATCAACATTCATAACAAATCCATGTACATTGGCAATACACTCTGAAATACCACTCTTTCCATTTATATGTACAAAATATCCTCACATGTCTGTCCATTTAAAAAATGATATATAAGGGGTGGGGGCTTATGGCTTGTCAAAGAGCATGGATATGGCTGGCGAATGGACAATAAAGATCATATGAGGGCACGTTATAGAAGGAGGCACACTTCATGATTCACTCTATACATGCACAAGGGCAAAAATAAACACTTTGTCTCAATCTTTGCTGTGGCAGAGTTGCTCAGCAAGTAACACTGGCAATGAAAGCCTACCCTGCTCAAAATAAATGAGTGGGTCAATAAAGGAGGTGGTCAGTGGCAAAAATATTTTTGATACGGCCATGGGGCTTCTGGTGGACATAAATCAAACTCCAAGCCCAGCGCAACAAAGCCAGAGTCTAGGTAACAAAGCTGCATTGCAGTGTACCGCAGAAACAACTGATTGGGAACAAAATAAATAAATAAATAAAACTCAAACCGTCAAAATACTCATAGCACTTACAAGGAGTAATAGCAATGAGAATGTATGCAAGTGGAAATATGTTCCTTAATATTCTATACTGTAGATACTATAGATATATACAAACATTGCTTGATCACCCAAGGGCCCTTTGAAAATGCCTCAATCAATGAGAAAAATGAGTGCAAGCCAGACACTGGCATAATATAAGGGAGACTTGGGTGATGCAGGATGTAAGAGACAGACTCAGATTGTTTGGTCTGTGCAAAAAAGTGCTTCCCAGTTGTTTTAATAGCCTCTGTGAGCCTCTTGGTTTGCTAGGGCTTCTCCTGCACCACACATATTCTTATTAAACAAAGAGAGAGATAAGAATACCGAGGGAAAAAATCATCCTGTACACTGCATATACAAACAAACTGTATATACACAGACACATACCATATATACACATACACCCAGTATATACACACAGACTGTACACACACTGTATATACACATACATTCACTCACAACGTATCAATTTTTTATCATCTCTCTCTATGTTTGATGTGTAGACTTTTTTCTGACGGCAAACAGAGGAAGCAGAGGAATATAGGCTGCAGGGCAATGGAGTCCATACAAAGAAATCAATCAAGGTATTTGAAACGGAAAACCTGGCTCCAGAATTCAGTTTCTATACTGATCTTCAAGACTCGCTGCAGTCCAACTAAAACAATGTAACTTTGGGGGCCAGTCACCGGAAAACAACTGGATTTCCGCCTCCAAATAGTTGTTGTCATCGTCCGCATATGAAGAGCTCCACGGCGATTGTCGAGACAAAAGGAAAAAATAAATCAAATTGCATCCACTTCCTCTCTTGCAGTGAGAAGAGGTGGAGTATATAAGTCACAGCAACGTTCAAATCCTTAAAGAAGGGAAGTGGGGGAGCAGGTAAAACAACGTTTTTATTTCCTCCTCTGTTACGTTGTCCATGGAAGATAATGCTCTCCAAAAAGTTGTTCTTCCAAAAGATTGTCTTTAAAGTAACTAGTTGATCAATAAAAATGACTCATTCCTGCAGTATACTTGAGGAAAATGGTCACTTGTTTTTGATATCTGCATTGGGAAATCTCAATATAAGTATTTCAAGATCAGGAATATTATATAAATGATAAAACCATGTCCGCCGATTTCTGACTGCACTGTCTCCACAGTAGAAAAATGCACTCTGGGCCAGTATTTTTGCTGACTAAAGCCTGTGCATATTTTGTTACCTTTAAATCATCAAAGACACAGAGTGAAAAAAAGCAAAATAAAAGACGGTCTTGTATAAGCCTGGTAAACAAATAATGGCCATTACTAAATGAAATCAAAAGTAGTGGCGAGATAAGAAGTTGAAAATACTATTAAGAAAAAATAAAAACAATTAACAAAGCACCTTTGAAACATATCTTACCCCAGGACTTAACATGCACCTGTATTCAGCCTGCTTTGACTTTCTTTTTTTTTTTTTTTCGGCCATTCAAACTGGCCTTCTTCAGGCATCATGGGAAGATGGATTTTTGCATGCTTAAGACAACAAAGGTCTCGCCTTGTTTCTCAACACAATCACACTTCCCAGCATGGATGCCAAACTGGGAAACACCCACACGTTGAAGAGAGAGAGAGAGAGAGAGAGAGAGAGAGAGAGAGAGAGTTAGATAGAGGGGGTCGGGAGAGGAGTGTACTGGATACTCATATTCTGTTACATATCTTCACACTGGGGACCCTTGTGGCACTGAGGCTTCTATTATGAGAATGGAGTTTGGTAAGAGCCTCAGTTTCTCCTTCTGTCAACGAACCGAATCATGAGATACTGCCCTTGAATTAAAGCCAGGCCATCCTGAGTACCGCCCTGGCTGCATCAGCCAATCAGGTTCCAGATTGTCCGCCATGAAGCTGTGTGATTGGCTGGAGGGAGAGAAGGAAGATAGAGAGAGAAGAACAGGGGAGGAGCTTGGTAGAGTGCTATCCAATCATTGCTTCTGATAGATGGATGAACCACTCAGAGGCAGCCATTCATTTACTGTTTTTTTGCCTGTTTATGTTCATTTGTGAGGCAATGGTTTGTTTACCTGAGTCTCTCAATTCTTTGTCTGAGGTATATTCATGGCACTGTGCATTGTCAACCCTGTAGTCCTACAATGCATCTCCCCTATTGTAACACGTTGTATTTATTACTAGATGCAGCACAGGTCATTTAAAATGATAGCCCTCAATCTGCTTTTTTTTTATTTTTCACTCATAAATCATATCATCACCAGTTCCTACCTTTCCCTGGCTAGACACTCTTCTGGACGTTATAGCTCAATAATTTTATTGTATGATTTGTCTCTCATGTGCCTACTGCACATGGTAGCCTGTGGTAAAGGCATTTCAACACTGCATGCTGAGCTTGCTGCATTTCTACATTATTTTAAGGCCTAGTGTATGCACTTGCAAAACAAATGATAAAGGATAAATGAGGCATGGGTTAACTTTTGTCCTTTCCATAAAAACTAGTTGCGCATGAAGAACAATAGGTCATTGCATCAGCACGACAATGCATATTTACATGGATGTCTTGCGCAAATTTAAAGCAAAATGGTAAGAAAGTCACTCTTCCGCACAAGCATCACAATGAACAGTATACAGTACACACGGAATGGGACAAATAGAAAGGAAAAGGGATGAATAACATAGAACACGACTAAAGATATGCTAAACACAGTCCACCTTAGTACATTATTGTAGGTATCTGGCATGCTTTTAAGAAACCATTTTACAATGTACAAAAAAGCTCGCTTTGAGCTTTGCAGAACGAACATTTTACCTGGGAAAAAAAATTTTGCTGTCTTTAGGGCCAGTATGTGTTACCAAGGATCAGTCAAGGGTTAATCGAAAAGTAAAAATGATGACATATTTCAGTCTCACACCTCTCCTAAAAATTTGCCATAACTAAGGA
Source organism: Sardina pilchardus (assembly GCF_963854185.1). NCBI lineage: Eukaryota > Metazoa > Chordata > Actinopteri > Clupeiformes > Clupeidae > Sardina > Sardina pilchardus. The sequence continues at coordinate 17,462,471 of NC_084999.1, read as the reverse complement.
CAAGAACTTACATTTCAGTCAGATAACTCCCAAACATTATTTGTCAACACTGATCTTCTCAGTGGGGCACTTACAAATACTCTTATGGACAGCTGTCTTGAGGCATATAGTGACGTATAGAAAAATAGATGTTATTTCTTTACACATATATAGATATATATATACCTGCCATTATTTCCCATTAATGCTCTGCCGTCTTTTCTTTTGATTGGCAGGCGATAGGTTACCTGACAGAGTCCACCTCATCTTCCACTTCCTTCATGGCCATCAATGCAGACGAACATTACATTTTTTCCACCCACCCTCTCTACCTCTCTCACACATACACACACACACACGCACGCACACACACATACACATACACACACACACACACACACACACACACGTGCACATATAAACACTTAGACATTTTGACAGTAGGCTGTAAATGAAAAAGGAGCAGCGTAGACGAGGACAGATGGACAGTGGGTGAATGAGAGGCAGTGCTATCACACAGACTTGCTCTGGAAATGGCACGGTTCGTTTCTGTAGCACCAAGTAATCATCATCAGGTTCTGAGATTGAGAAGAGAAAACAATGCAAGTCCAGTTCGGCGAAAAATAAACAAACAAAGAAGAAGTTAATTACAATTTTGGTGACTATAACCACTTCCCTCAAGTGTTTTTGAAGTTGTGAAATCCACAAAAAAAGTGGACTTGGTTTGTCTTGGACACAGTTTTGTTCAAATGGCATGGTACTGAAAGTTCTCTTTGATTTTCTGATTTACACTGTGTAATTCAACCACTAGTGATAACATTGCTAGCACATTTTGCTTTTTTTTTTAACCCTGTTTATAGATGCTGAAAGGCACTACGGAAGCTAGACCACATGAAAATGTCTTCACCAAAGGATGTTTATAGCAGTTTCAAGACAGAAGACAACTACGACTGAGTCCATATGATCAAGATTCTACTTATGGGTTCTCGTTTGCATTCTCCATTAACCATGTTGTGGTCAACAAGTAAGAGGATTGTTAAAAGCTTTCTTTAAAAAAACCAAAAAAAACAATATGATATTCCAATGATATCCAGGAGATTTAAAGTATTGTCACTCGTCTTTAAAGACATATATTGACCAAAGCCTTTTTGGATCTTTGGAGAGCAGATCCCTTAAGAGCCCTTGATTCTCTTCTGTTCAAGCTATTTGTAAAATATATGCTGCCCCCTCACACAGAACTCTTCTCTCTCTCTGGTTTGAGCTCAGGATATAGCAAAAACAAAATGGTGCGATGAGGAGCTTGTCTAGGGACATTAGGGTCACTTTTTTCAGGCTCTGGGTCTTCTCTAATTCATTTGGTTTTTGGTGTTGTTATCGACCTGCTCCCCCTCCTGCTAGGCCAGACTGTCTGGTGACTTGGTTGCTGGGGTGCTAGTTGCCGTTGTGACTGACAATGGGCTGGGGTTTTGGTTGCCACGGAGCTCTCCATTCTGTCTGTGGTGAGGGTGAGGAGGGGGACGAGGAGACGGGGCTGACGGGGGGGACAGGACTCCGTTCCGGGGGGGTTTGTCTGAGGAGATTCCAGAGGAAGAGACTCCATGGTCAGCTGCGAGGGCTATTCCTCTTCCTCCTCCTTTACTCACACTGCGGTCTGCTGAACCCAAGGAGGAAAGCTGGCCTTCCTAGCAAGACAGAGAGAGAAAGAGAAGCAGAGAAGAGAGGGGAGGAGGAGAAGGGAGGAAAGGAGAGGAGAGGAGAGGAGTGGAAAAGGGGTGGGGTGGGGGGAGCATATGGAGCGTGGAGGTGGAGGGTGAGGGAGTGGGTCGATGCCAAAGGTCAACCAAGAAGAGCGGACAGTCATGGGTGAGGTGTGCATGTGACAGGGCAGAGACAGTGTCCAGAGAAGCGCAAAAGAGTGTTGGGTGAGAGAGAGGGACGTTCTCCAGAGAAAAAAAGCGGATCAATACAGTGGTGGAGAAGCGCCAATAGATCAAAGCAAGAGATATTGGGCCGTGTGAAGAGTCCAAACAGGGGGAGATTGAATGAAAGGGAGGAAAACCATATTGAAAATATCAAAAGAAATACAGTCAGAGAGAGAGGGAGAGAGAGAAGGTGACAAGGGATTCAAGGAGTGGCGGACAGGGAGGAGGAAGAGGAGAAGGAGGAGGAGGAGGAGAGAGGAGAATGAGTTACAAAGCAGAGAGATGAGAAAACATACACAGCAACAGAGGAGAAGAAGGGGGGACAGAGACAAGAAAGGGATGGGGAAGGGGGTTAAAATCCAGGGGCAAATAACTCCAGGGGTAAATATGCTGGGTGGTCTCCACAGTGGCTGTGTATACTGGAATGTGTGTAGGGGGGGTAGTAGTAGGGTGGAATCAGTCCGTCTAATTGGGATGTCATGGAAAAGGAACATGATTCTGAGGACAGTGCTGAAGAGAAGCGTGTCCATTTCTGACTGTCTGTCTGTCTGACATCCGGAGAGCTTGGAAAAAAAATCCTGCCCTCAGAATCATGTTCACGCTAAAACGGTAAGGGTCTGGACCGGATCAGTTTCATTACAGTCACTGACACAGCGGATAGGACCACGGCTGCCTTTATACACTGTGGTGTTGAAGAAATCAGAAGAAAGAAGAGACAAAACAAGGTTCAAACCATTCACTCTGGGGTCCACTGTGTCCTTCTCAGTGAGAGCCCACTTATACTTACTTTTACAGACATTTCGCCAAGAGGGCTTCTCATGTCACTCACCAGAGTAATACAGCGCAATCATGTCATGATCATATCCAACAACCATCTGACAATACACATATCAGCATGCAAAAGTGACAGAGCGGTGTAGGAGGGAATATAGCCATAATGTTTGCCAGTAGATCTTGTCTTAAGTAGATAAACTTATCATTTTAAATCAAATTAAAACCTTTTTTCACACTACCAATCAGACTTTCAAGCCCGTGCCCATTACAACGATGGGTTCATTTTGTTTTTCTCAATCACCTATATAACACAGTCAACAGTCTG
>NC_084999.1:17424471-17454471 GCF_963854185.1 Sardina pilchardus | reverse complement strand
ACAGGGTGACCAAAAATAAAAACCACCATCACAGTACGTAGGTGAAGGACCACGTGGGAGCTTCATTCAGAGAGAAGGTACAGGGTTGAATGACTCTCCCTTGATTGTGCTCAAAGGTCGCCTCAATATGTAATTTCTGGCACTGAGTATGACTAAAAGTAAATAAATACTGTACGCACAAACACACGGCAAAGCACTGCTGAGCAGAAATCTACTGAACAATCTCAGTTCAAATCACAGTTCAGAAATAATAAACCCTCTTCATTAGTATAACTTCAATAACTACATTTCCCATGTTTCATATCCACATATTCATTTGGCAACTGTCAATATCTTAGAGATAGGTCTTTGACTACCTTGCTGTCAGAACTTGGTTTAAACAGTTAAAATTCTGGAACATACTTCACTATCCTTAACATACGTTTTCTTCCCAAAACCTTTTGACATACAGTACAGATAACCAAAGAGGAGACTCCACTACAACCTCCCTAACTATCCAACACGCTATACGAAGTCCTATTGAGGAACTAAGACGGTCATAAGTCATAAATTGGTGAAGACAGTCATAAGAAACCATACAATCCATTAATTAGCCACTGGATTTCACTCATTGACTCCAGCTTGTGGAAGTGCAAATTGAGTTTGCATGTCAGCTGCCTGAAACTGGCTGAAGCCAAATCCAGTTGACATGGGCACCGTCAACAATAAACACTTCAGTGAGGAGACCTTAAGCTCTCTCAGTGATGAATTTCCACCCTGGCAGCCCCTCCGGATGGATAGTAAACAGTGTTGTCCTATCGCTCCCCTCCAAAGACTCCTTTTTATCACTTTTGAAACGGTACCTCTCCTTAAGCCTCTGCTGGTAATCTCTTGCTCTTTCCCTCCTTCCCTCCCTCCATTGCTCTCTCTTTCTCTCTTACCCCCCACTCTCTTTCTCTTCCACTCTCTCTCTCTCTCTCTCTCTCTCTCTCTCTCTCTCTCTCTGTTCCTGAAGGAGTCAGCGGCCCTGCTGAGTCAGAGCTCAGTGCTGCCAGATCAGCGCCTCTGAGGACCTCCTCTCCCCATCAGCTGCACTTGTGGGACTACAGTTCCCAACAGCACGTTGAACTGTGACACAGTGGGTCTGCCCAGTTATCTCAGACTGATTGTAGTTTTTCTCCACATGAGAATCTACGCATGAGAGAAGCTCGGCCAAACATGATGTCACGGGATTTGGCCTGAGACAATTTTTCAAATGCTGGAAAACACAGAGACAGACTATGACTAAACACTTCAGGCATGTGATTGACAGCTGAAAGGGACATGTCATAACAGGCCAGCGACAGAGGAAAATCGACCAGACAAACGAGCTAAACATGAATGCTGGAAACAGCTCAGGCACCCAGGTCCTAATTAGACTGGATTGTTCTGGATATGGTGATGGAAGGGACAATGCAAAAACCCTCCCCTGTATGGGCAAGAAACTGTTAACTCTGAGCAATCATGTCGTATTCCTGTAGACACACAAATGCATAGCGAAGGAGTGCAGTAACACACACACTCAAACGCACACACACACACACACACACACACACACACACACACTGAATCCAGCCAAGACCCAACACTGGTCTGACAGAGTAGGAGATGGTCAGGAACGACGATAAAAAGAAAATATATACGAAGAGGGGGGGAAAAAGGAATGATGCAGGGATGGGCTCTAGGGACAGTCGATCAAATGTGAACATGAAAGGACAAGACAGTTGAACGCAAACCGCAAAGACAACCAAAAAGGGGAGAAAAAGAGGCAGACCGTAACATCAACTGACGTATATTGGACAGAGAGGAGATACAGAGAGAGAGGGTGTGTGTGTGTGTGTGTGTGTGTGTGTGTGTGTGTGTGTGTGTGTGTGTGTGTGTGTGTGTGTGTGTGTGTGAATGAGCATGCGTGAGTGAGAGAGAGAGAAAGAGAGAGAGAGAGTGTGTGTGTGTGCATGAGCATGTGGGTGAGTGAGAGAGAGGGTGTGTGTGTGTGTGTGTGTGTGTGTGTGTGTGTGTGTGTATGCGAAAGAGAGATAGAAAGTAGCACAGGCCATTGAATAGAGCAAGGGAAACAGTGAGAGAAATATCTGAGAGAATGAGAGAGAGAGATAGAGAGAGAGAGAGAGAGAGAGAGAGAGAGAGAGAGAAAACAGGAACACAGACCTGCTCAGCGAATATCCTGGTTTTGGGCTCAACCAAAGCTCCACCCCTCAGCTCATCCTCCACAGCCATGAGTCTTGATGAGAGAGAGAGTGAGAAAAGAGAGAAAGAGTGTGTGTGTGTGTTTGAGAGAGAGAGAGAGAGAGAGAGAGATGGAAGGAGGCAGGGGCAGGGAGGTAGAAAGTAAGAGGAAGAGGAGGAGGATTGGGGTTGGATAGAAAAAGAGCGAGGGAGGGAAATGGAGAGAAAGAGAGGGAGGGAGAGAGAGAAAGAGAGAAACATTTCAGTTCAAACATCGCAGCATTTGGGGAGGATTAATATGAGATAGAGACTGACTGACTGACTGAGACGTTGGCGCTATAGTTAATGCATCTGTAGCATGCTACGTGCCAAGGCACCTGATTACATTTATTAGACCAGCAGCACCGCACACCAACACTGCACATTTGCAGCAAAGTGTAATTGGCAGATTCACTGCCAACAGCCACACAGCATTTCACTGCCCAGTAGCGAATATATGGCCTCATTTTGTCAAATTGACATATTTTTTATAAAAATAAAAAATAATAAATAAATACAAAATATCACTCCGTCTGATCAGGCTTAAATGGAAGTACTGTTGTGATTATGGTGTTCCAGATAGGTCACATGAATTATATATTCCTGTCATCCCCAGGGAATAATTGGACTGCTGAAACAGAAGGGGAGGCAGGAGGTATCATGGGGAAAAAAAACAGGGTTTACTTGAAGGTATGAGCAAGCGAGCTGATTAATGCAGCCATGACAATAGGAAAGAATGGTGTTCCTGTGGCAACCATATGATTTTGCTTTGGTAATGACTGGAGTGATTGTAATTATAAGGAATGCCACTTGTATTCTCATGGGTGTCGAGGGTGGGAGGAAAGGGGATCTTTTCCAAGGAGTCTATTTTGAGGTCTTGTTTTTCATGGCCGTGTCCAAACATTGCGGACAGTCTGGTATATGCTGTGCTTTATACAGATTTCAGAGAGGTTCGGCCATGACCAGCCAAGGCTAATAACATAACTGGCCCTCATTTTGGTAGCAATAAGGCGCTGCTCAAACAGCACTTTGTGTCCCAGGGGCATTGGTCATTCAAGCATAGCTTTTCTTCCACTGAACAAAACTCACGTTGAAGGCTAACATTCTCTGAATTCAGTTAGCATATCAAAAATGTGATGGTTCCAGTATATTACAAAATAAATGGAAATAGTTTCTGTTATAACATGACATGTTGCATGGTAGAGTGGATGGAGGGCCGTAGGGGTTTGCTTGTGAAACCATACACAGGCTTATCAACTTGAGTATGATAAGCCACATATGAGACAGGTTAGTAAAGGATTAACTAAACTGAAAATGGGCATCAAAAACTTTCAGATTGAAAAACATTAGCTGACAATAACTTCACAGAACAAGGTTTTTAATGGATCATATGACCATTCTATAGACATCAATAAACAAAAGGAAATATAATTTTTATTCATTTATGTGGTATTGCTGTAAAATTCACAATAAAAATCAACACCAACACTTAACATTGACAAAAAAGGAATTCCACAGGTGAGTTTTCCAAACAATGGGTTCTGATGTTTTATTCTGTAAATAATGTACATTTTCATGTTACTTACACAAAAAGAGAATATTTAACAAAAACCTTCAACAAAAGTACAGAGTAAAACATTGGCACTATCTTAGTAAAAATGACCATTATTGGGGGGAAAAGAGAGAATGTAGAATTTCAACAAAAGGAGCAGAAAGAAGTTTCACATAAAAGAGACAGAGGAAAGAATCACTTCCTGTTGTTCAAGTAATGACGCATGTGTGCTCGGGGGAAGATGAAGGCAGGCGATATGGGGTCAAAAGGTGTTCAAGGTCAGGGGTTAGAGTGTAGAGGTCAAGTGCTTCATGCATTAACACCTATGTATGAATAGTTGGTCAGGCACAGATCACGGTGTTGATATGTAATGCTACCAAGAGCGAAATTGGAATCTCAGGTACCAGTATTTGGTTGGCACAGAACTGCACATCTGAATAAATGTTGTGTTTCCCAGGTACAGTTTACAGCAGTAAGCCCGCACTAAACTGTGTCATTTGCTACATTGGCGAAGATGTTTGTCTGTTGTTTTCTTGTCTGGTTCTTTTTTTTTTGCCTCTTCAGTTGCGCAATGTTGCATTGTTATGACACCCGGATTGATCTAGTAAAAAACATCTACAGCATAGTGTGGGCCTAGTGTTGATGATGCAATATACAATCTTATCAGAATATTGATCTGAGCTGCTATAATCTTTGACAGAAGAGGCAAAGAAAACAATAAAAGCATACACTACATTCTCTATATATATGTACTGTATATGTGTAATGTCAGTCTTTCTTAGGAAGATTTGTAGGGGTTTCCTTGTATGAATCCCTGCAGTAATGCACATAGTACCATAGGTTCAGAACTGACCAGAGATCAGCAGCCTTGAAAATCACACATGCCACTTATTACTCTGCCACCAAACAGCGTCAACACAACCACTCAAATTTCAAAGCACTCAAATAATTTAACAATGAGAGAAAAACAAAAGAAAATATATTTCTTATAATACCCACTAAGCAATGTTTGATGCTATGGTAAATATCAGGAATATGTTTTTTTATGTAAATAATTGAAATTTCTATGTTTAATTCACAAACAGCACCATACACAATGGGTTATTCCAAGAAAGACACACTGTGTGTGCAGAAGCACACTGAATTGTATGGCAACCCAGTCGATCAAAAATGTTGATTCCTACTAACAGGTGCATCCCTGTAGGCTCCTCCCAGTCTTGTAATCCTAATCTGAAATCATTTGCGTGTAGATAGATCATATGTGTCTAGATGGAGGACTCCATGTTTTGTCTGTGTGAGTTAAGCACACGTAATAACACCTTGTATTCCGGCAGAGTAAAATAGGGTCTTGTCTCAAAGTCTCTCTGAAAGTCTTTCAGAAAAAAATCTACATAGATTTTTTATTGCACATTGTTTCGTTTTATAAAATAATATGCATTTCATATTGCAATAGACTAAAATTGGTTATTCTTTTTAAACTATTAACATTTAAATAGGTCTATATATATATATATAGGTTATATATGGCTTGTAAAGTATAAACATTTCATTGTGGATTTTCATTATATTTATATCCAAAAAATAGTTTATTCACATTTCTCACGGTGAAATCTCTTTGAATAAGGGATAAAACACTGGAGGGGGCATATGCAGAAAAAGGAGGAAGCTTCTTAATGCGGGTCGCAGAGAGAGAGAGAGAGCGAGAGAGAGAGAGATAGAAAGAAAATGAGGAAAAGGTGAGAACCACTGATACCTGCAACACGGCCCATCACAGATGACCCGTGCGCATGAATGCCAGCCCTAAATAAACCTGCCAGGAGAGCTGCTGCTACAATACTCCTCGCAGTTTCTGGAGAACGCGCTGCGCCATAGCTGGAAGAAGAACTGCTTTTGCTGTTTTTTTTTTTTTGATCTCTCATAATAGAAAGGAACTGTCATAAACACGGCAGGATTAGTTTGAGGAGAGCAGATAGAAGCTTTTAGGCTGCTTTAAGGGAGCTGCTGTCATTTTCTCTCTCTTAAGACAACCTTTATTCAGGGATAGAGGTGTTGTGAGCAGCAAGCGGTGACTGGGCTTTGGAGACACCGGGAAAAAAAAAGGGGAAAAAAAGCAGTAAATCCATGGTGTCTCAATGCTTTGCAATAATGTCAGAATACATAGCTGTCGCCTGGCTGATGGGTTGTGCCTCCAGACGTTAAGGTCCGTCCTTTAGTCAAATCCAAGCAGAAGCACTCCTGAAAAACGCTTCTAAGGACGTCGATTTGTTACATTAAAACTACACAGGCTTTAAGTTCCATCAGAGAAACAAGATCAACAACAAAACAAAAGAAGAACTGGTTCTGTCTGTCTGTCTGTGTCATCATATCCACGGACACTTTCCTTCTGTGTCATTATTGCGATTCTCCAGAGGTCGTTGCAGATTATTAGCGGAGTGGTTTGGATGGCAACAAAGACAGCTCAGGGGTAGAGGGTGCCCATGCCATTGGTTAGTTCTAATGGAATGATGCGTGCCTCCTGCCCATGTCCTCTGGGATTCCCTCGCAGGTCCTACTGAAAGAGTCTCCAGAGGCTTGCGGGCTTCTCCCTTCAAGGATAGCTTTGCACATAATCACACTCCAGTATAAATCCTGAAATATATTTGACGTATATATATACTGTATATATATATATATATATATCTATATGTGTCTATATTTTTCTTTTTCTTTTTTTGCTTCTCATCCATTATTGTGCTTTTAGTCTACAGAGGGGTAAAGCAAAGTCACTTGCTCATAAGAGGGGTGACTGAAGAAGTCATTAGTTTATGTAGGGAAGAAAAGGCCTTCTCAGAAGGCCATTGAGGGGGAAGGGCACTGGGCCCAAAAGTGTGTCTATTTGGCTAGGCAAGCCAACGCGATCTCCATGGATATATAGGCAGGTAGCACCAAAGGACAATACGATACGTGAGTCTTTTTGGAGCATCATGTGCAAAGTTGTCCTTGGGAGAATGGGAAGGGGAGGGGGGGTGGCTCATGATAGGATGGGCTGCCTTTAGGGACCAGCTGGTCTCCGAGTCTTCATTCCATTTCTTCATTCCTGGAAATGGATTAAAATGGCTGTATTCTCTGACATGAAACCAGGGCTTCTGTTGCAGATATTTATTGCATCTTGCTATCTTCCGCTGTATGGTGGAAGTCTTTTTTTTTATTTTTTTAAAGGCTACATTGTTGTTTTTTTCGTCTTTCAAACAGTAATAAACCCTATTATTTGGTGTTAACAAATTTCAGTTGTCAACTCTGAAACCCAGATTTAATGGCAGCAACGATACACTCAACAGCTCTCAAATGAAGATGAGATTGTGGAAGATGAGAGCAAGGGCACAGGCTTATACTATTTCTGCAATAAAACCACTAGAGGTATGACCTCGCTAGCCACAAACATATCATCCAGACACAGACCCACCCACCAGCCACACCTAAATCACTTGCACTTCCACTCTACGTGTGAAGACTGTCCAGGTATGAACTTATGTCATTACTGTCCTTGCTCTCAGCAATTCCATATCCCCCAAAATACATCCTAATGGAACTCATTACACATTGTTAGTGCCCTGGCAATAAATCAAGCACAATATCCATTTGCCCTGGTGGTACTAAGGGTACTCCAACATAATGCATGTATTCTACCCTAAGTGACCACATAGCATAACATATGCATTGCTAGCTGCACACGGCAAGACAGAAGCAATAAGACGAGATAACGCACGTTCCCCCATTCACCTCCACATCCTCCCCTCCCCGCCCCCCAGGTGTGTGTGTGTGTGTGTGTGTGTGCCACTGCGGCGGGGGAGGCCTCGTGTCGTATTTACCTGTTTATAATTCCTTTAATCTGGCAGTCTTTCTCCTGCTGCTGCTGATGGAGCCTCCGCTCGCTGTCGTCCAGCCGACTCTGGTACTGCAGCAGGATCTTATTGGTCTGCTGCTCCTGCGTGAGCAGCCGGCGCTCGTACTCCTCCAGCTTGCGGTGGGACATCACCAGGCGGTCCTTCAGAGAGTTGATCTCCTCCTCGTACTCGCGCACCTGGGGGGGGGAGAGAGAGAGAGAGGGAGAGGGAGAGGGAGAGAGAGAGAGAGAGGGAGAGGGAGAGAGAGAGAGGGACCAGAGGTGAGGAGAGGGGAAAGAATGGAATGGAGACAGAGGTAGAGAGGGAGATATAGAATAGAGGGAAGATAGCACAGGAGAGACAGAGAGTACAGAGGACAAAAGAAAGAAAGGCAAAAAAAGAAAAAGTGAGAAATGCAAAAGCCCAAGATATAAAACGAAACATGGCGCACACACACACACACACACACACACACACACACACACACACACACACACACACACACACACACACACGAGCATGCATATACAAACTCTGTGCCTTACAGTATCATCGAATATAACAAAATACCCAATTCCAGGAAGAAGTATGTCAAAAACACAATGACCATTTGGAGTCTGTTTAGGACAGATTCATACTCTCTTGGCCATTCACTGTGCAAAGTCAATAAATGTCATCCAATGTCATGTGATGTTTGACAGAAATGAGAAGATATTACGATTGCCTAAAGCTGATGCCAGGTGAAATAACACCAATGTTGGCCGTTTGTAAAATGCACAGTTTAGTGGTTTCAATGTAATCTACAATATATAACATAATTCAACAACTACTATACATATTATTTATTACTTCTCTGAATAAAATTCTTGAAGAGTTAGTGGGTCAGTTGAAAACTGTTACACACTAAAGTAACATTATTTATTTGTTTTCTCAAAGTGTTTACTTTTGATGAGTCAGTGCTGTTCAAGTTCAAATTCAGCAGCGCTCAGCGGAGAGTGTTCAATTATTCATAAACGAGCTACCTGCACCATCTGTTTGCCAGCCGACAGACACGACTTGCAATTCATTGACACCTGCGCCCTGCATTTTAAGACGCATGCGACGGAGCTGTGAGTCAGACCATTTGGTGACTTTTGCCACCTGGCAGGAAGCTTTGCTAATGAGCGTTAAGAGCAGGAGAGCGGGGAAGTGATGTAACGCGAGAGACGACACGGCGCCTCTCACACACATGTCCTTTTTGGCCTGCTCTCTTGCCATACTCTTCCCATGCCCTTCCGAAAATGCTGTGATGTGCCGAATGTTTTTTTTCCAACCGAATAATACATCTCCTTATGCCGAGTGATGTACTGACGAGATTTTAGACTTTGCTTAACTGACACACACACCGATGTCTTTCCGTCAATCTTGTTGCATAATCTGAATAATTTAGAGCTGGGTACTAAAAGCCACCTGCCAGCAACAAGATTGCGTCTGATTAAAACAGAGAAAGATACAGCAATTCATACCAGTAACTGTGAAATAGGTGAGTAACATGAGGCAGGGACAGGTAACTATATCGTGCAAAACAACCTCAATCATTGACCATCTGATGGTGCATCTGAGCACACATATTTGCCACGAGCGACTTTGCAAAAGCCTACTAACAAACAAAAGGGACGGCCCGTTCTAGATCAACTTCAGAGGGTGAGCACAGGCCTGTTAGCTGTGACAGGTGGGAGAAACACACCCTATCCAGCCGAGACTCGTCCATACTCTTAGAGTACTCTTTCAGCTTGAAGTCCTCTCGGTCGATGCGTGAGCTCTCGATGTCGGCCGACAGGTGGGGCATGTTGGACACCCAGGCCACCGTCCGCTCCGAGGCCGGGGTGGGGGGGTTGAGGGTGGAGGGGGACTGAGAACCCTGGGGGAGGAGAGAGAGGACAAATGGAAAGGGTCACATATACACACACACACACACACACACACACACACACACACATCCCCACAAGTCCATAAAGGGGAAGAAAAGTAAGAAAAGCAAGTATGGCAGGGGGAGTAAACATGACCATGTAGGCTTAGTTGGCGACTCTGAGGAAGTGACAAGTACAAGGATGGAAAAGTGCAACTTTAATAACATGCACTTTTCCTTACAATTGAAAATTGTTGCTCATGAACTACTAAATATAGCATTTGTATAAAAAAATGGTATAAAAAAAAGTCTTGAAATGGTGCAAAAAGGGAAAGTGTGCATCTGTATTTTCATTTAGTATTTTCATTTGTTGGATGTATATTTTTGATAATGGTGGATTATGTACAACAATGTGACAGGTACAACAGGGAGATTCTAACGCTACAAGAGTGGTAGATGGAATGCTAAATCAGCTGATTGGGCCTACATGGGTGGTGGGTGCAGCAGCAATAAATTGAGTTTGTCAAAGCAGGATGTTGCTCTGTGAAAACGGCAATTTTTTTCTGACCATTCCCAATTGCCTTCGCTGCGCACAATGCGACACAATCAGCACAGGGATTCTAACAGCAGGGAATAGGGAGCCGGAATGCTGATTGGAATTCTGATTGGAGCTACTCTGTGCCCTCCTACCCACTGATTATTAGTGCGTTAGCGGGGTAACAGCTTACCTGTTTGCTGAGGGTGGGCTGATATTTTTGATAGTGCATTTGCAGCACAGCTCACCTGTTTGCTAATAGTGGATTGATACAGAAGTGTTCTTATAGTATAGGGGGAGATGACAATCTGAGCAGTTTTCTCTTTTCACTTTAGCTTGGGTCAAGTGCATTACTCTGAACTAATCACATCAATTCTCCAACAACACTGACCATTTGCTAACCTAAGCATAAACTACAGTATATGGGGAGCGAGTGAGCTGATGGTGGGCTGATGGGTGGTTAGCGTGTTAGCGGCGCGGCGCACCTGCTTGCTCATGGTGGGTTTCAGCAGGTGCTGCTGCTGAGGCTGCTGCTTGGACGACTGCTGCGTGGACTGCGGCGTGCCCGCCTGCGAGCCCTGCGAGCCCTGGCTCTCGCGCGCCGAGCTCTGCTGGTGGGGCAGCCCGGGCGCCGTGTTGTCCTTCACCGAGAGCTGCTGGCGCGGCGGCGCCTGGTGCTGCTGCCGCCCTCCACCGCCGCCGCCGCCGCCGCCGTACCCCCCCTGCGACTCGGGCGACTGCAGGAGGTTGCCGCTCTGCGGGCGCTGCTGCTGCTGCTGCTTGGGCGGGGTGGAGGCGGCGGCCGAGCTGACGGACAGCTGGTGCGACGTCTGCGACTTCATGCGTTGCGCCGGCTGCGGCTGCCCACCGGGGGGCGCCATGGAGCTCTGGCGCACAGGCTGGACGGTGGACGGGGGCGAGGCCAGCGAGGAGTGGGAGGTGCCCGTCTGGGACGCAAGGCCCATCATTTCCTGCTGCTGGAGGTTTTCCTGATGATCAGAGTGACACGTGAGAGAGAGGGAAAGAAAAAGAGAACGAGAGAAAGAGAGGGAAAGAGAGAGAGAGAAAAAATAAATAAAAACACTTTACACACACACACATCTCATAATTCATGTTGACAGCAGCCCTTAAAATGTTTACTTTTATGCTAATCCTATTAATTTATGATAAAAATGTTGACAGAGATGATTTACGGAGAGAGGTGTGTATGCTAATAAGTGTAAGCAAAGGCTTGTAAACATTAGGCTTTCTGCAGACAGCTCCCACTACTACAGAGCGTTTGTGATCTTCCATAAAGCTTTCTCTGTGGACACCAGGACCCCCTTCACACACCCTTAATGAAAACTATTGCACTTTGCACCACTGTGCAATTCAATCCAATTCAGCTTTATATTTACAGTCACTTACTCTAATGTAGAGCGATCTTGATGTTTATGGCTCGCCATTATGCCGTTTGAAGATGAATCATTACTAATGCATTGCTAATCCGTCACCCTATCAATCATGCTGTGGTGTGTGTGTGTGTGTGTGTGTGTGTGTGTGTGTGTGTGTGCACTGTGGGGCACCATGCTCAATGTCCTGCTGTCAGTATCAGCACGTAGGAGCCTCATAGCGCTGAAGATTTTCGGTTGAATGTGGTGCTGTAAAGCACAACTTTTGTGAGTGTGTGTGTGTGTGTGTGTGTGTGTGTGTGTGTGTGTGTGTGTGTGTGTGTGTGTGTGTCTGCATGCAGGAGGTCTTGTCAGTACTGACGGATGTTCTAGAAAGAGACTCTGCTGATTGGAGCAGATGTGGTCCCCAGTGCATTGAGGTTGCTCTCTCAATGCTACAGTATATCCCCCTTGGGAGGAACCACTGGGCTGCACTGAACATGCAACTAAAGCAGAAACGTCCTGGAGGATGCTTCCATTGCAATCAATGGATCTAGCTACACCAGACAAGAGACAGAAAGAGAGAGAGAGAGAGAGAGAGATAGAGAGAGAGAGAGAGAGACAGAGACAGAGAGCAAGACAGAGAGACAGAGAGAGAGAGAGAGAGAGAGAGAGAGAGAGAGAGAGAGAGAGGTGATTTTTTGCGCTGTGGAAATTGGATGAATATCTGTTTCTATTTCTGTACAGCACATGCACCCAGTGCACCCAGCCTGCATCCTGTGTCCAGGGTAGCTGGGTTGTGTGTGTGTGCGTGTATGTGTGTGTGTGTGTGTGTGTGTGTGTGTGTGTGTGTGTGTGCATGTGTGTGCCCTGGCCCTTGGCCTACCTGCATGTGCATGGAGAGCTGGCGGCGGCCGTAGTCGGCCTGGCTGTGGCGCGTGTAGTCGTCGCTGTAGCTGTGCGAGTGGATGATGCTGGGCTGGCCCAGGTGGGCCGCCGTGCGGAGGGTGGACAGGTCCTCGCTGCGCGAGAAGCCGCTGTGGCCGAACTGCGGCGCGTAGACCTGGTGGACGCCGTCGGGCTCCGGGGCGAGCAGCAGGGGGGGCGGGGGCTGGGCGCGTCCGCCGCCGCCGCCGTGCGGGTGCTGGTGGTGGAGCTGATGGGGGTGCGGGTGGTGGTGTTGGTGCTGGGGCCCGTCGGCGGCCAGGTGGAACAGCGGGTTCTGGAAGGAGAGCGGGTAGCGCATGGCGGCCGCCTGCTGCTGCTGCTGCTGGGAGAGCGAGTCGGTGGTGGCGCCCATCTGGCTCAGCTGGCCCAGCCGCAGCCCGCCGGACATGCTGGAGCCGCCCGAGCCGGCCGACAGGCGGCCGCCAGCGCGCAGCTGACCGCCCAGGCCCCCGCTGCCGCTCCCGCCGCCTCCGCTACCGCCGCCGCCGCCGCCGCCGACACCGCCGCTGGAGCCTCCGAGGCCGCCGAAGCTGCCGAGGCCGGAGAGGGAGGCCTGGGAGGAGTTGAGCATATCCCCCACAGACTGCAGATTAGACACGCTGTTCATGCGCGACTCCTGGAGGTCCATCATAGAAACGCTTTTATTAACACTCTGAACCTGGAGGGGGAAAGGCTGCAGTTATGTACATTGGACTTTTTAGCTGTTGATGGGTTTTTTTCTTTTTTTTTTCCGCCTTTTTCCAAAAGAAAAAATAAATTATAGGTTGGTGCGGTTAAATAATGAATGGAGTCTGTGGAGGGTGAAATGTGTTATCCAGGATCCAGCATCCCAAAAGGTATGAAGAGATGAAATATGGAAAAGCAAAATGTCTGGAAATAGGCGTTTTTGTGAAACCATAACACTGAGATGGCTCAGTGTGTCTGGGTGGATGACATGTGGTTGGGCTGCCAAATCTTGACTTTCTGCAACTTAAATTTGAAGGGCTACTGTACGTGAGCTTGCATTTTCAGCATTTGAGTAAATTGAAAAATAAGCATGCCAATTTCTTTCAGAGCACAAAATTCCATCACGCCTAACATCATTGGACAACTGACTTTGAGGTTTACGTGTTCCCAACAAGGTCGCCAATTAGCTTCTACAATAACTTTGAAAAACGAAAGATTTCTTTGGGGGGGGGGGGGGGTACAGTAGGGTAGACCAAGGTCAATATGCTGTTTGCCATGCAGCTTTAACTATGCCGCAATGCAAACATCATGCAATCCTTTTGACAGTTTGTGTTTATCGCTCTCTTCAAAACACAGCGCCCATGGCATCCCCGATGTCCTCCACTGCGGTCAGAGCCTCTATCGCTTGGTGGGAACAGAGAGGAGATTTGGGCAAAGGCACTTGCTGCTGCTAAGCGCAAAGCTACTGTAACAATCTTCTCTCAGGACCAACTGGGAAGTCCTTTCCCCCTTCTGCAGGACGCATGCACTGAAGAGCAAGCCACCAAACGTGAGGAGTTAAACATCACCTTGTCACAACATTTTTTTTGTCTTTCTTTTCTTAGCTTAAAAGCATTAATAAAAAAAAAGGAGCTTGGGTGCAAGCGAGTGAGCGGGCAGCGCGAAGCAGGCCTTACCTTGGCGTCCGGCTCAGTGATGTCGGAGCTGCTGGTGCAGTAGGCGGGGCTGGAGCGGGCCAACGGGGGTCGGGTCACGTAGAAGACGTCTTTCGACGAGGCTCGGTGAGGGTGGTCGCGGTCCATGAACCCCCCCATCCCAGCCCTTTGGGGCACGCCCACACCTCCACCGGACATGGCAGAGGTCGGGGAAGGCAAGCGGGTGACATCTATGGAACTGCAAGTTTTATAATATGTAAGCACTACTGCTGAATAGGAGAGGGATCTGGATGGCAGTTTATTGGAAAAGCTTTGCGCACATAAGAGTTACAGTATGTATCGATAAATGTTGACAACATCCCTTTGTTGTTAATTGTTAATAAAACTATCAAAATCAAACACATTGAATTATCACTTGAAAAGGACCAAAGTCTTCACAGACTCTGCTCTAATCCTGCATGAAACTTGATTCAAATCACCCAAGGAATCCAACACAACATTCATGATCAGTGGAACATTGCCCATGAGTTTCTTAAGTATTGAAGTATTGAACCGATTAGCATTAAGCTTTGTATCTTTAGTAAACCAGTCATGTTTGTGAATGGTCGTGCATCATTCCCTCAGTTTGCCTTGAGATGGGAGAAATACAGATTTCAATGTTGGACTTCCTGCTTTCAATGATGTAAAAATCTCTTACATCATTGAAAGCAGGAAGTCCTATTCAAGGGTTTCATTGAAATCCGTATTTCTCCCATCTCAAGGCAAACTGAGTGAATGATGCACGACCATTCAAAAACATGACTGGTTTTCTGAAGATGCAAAGCTTAATGCTAATCGGTGAAGTGTCCCTTTAAGTTTCCACTTTGTCCTTATTTGCACCTTGCATTGATGAGTTGCACTATCCTTTAGCAGCACAAAAAACAAGCCCCTGAGAGAACCAGAAACATGTCAGCACAAGGGCACTCATGCACCCCCCCCCCCCCCCCTTCGCCTCTGCCCCCTCCCCCTCCGCTTCTGCCCTTGCGCCCAGAAATAGCCGCCCCACCTGTTCAGGTCCCGCATCATAAGGTTCTGGAAGTCGGAGGAGACGCCCCGGTTGAAGCTGGGTCTGGAGCGGAGCCGCTCGGCCTGCCGCTCCTGCTGCCGGTCCGTCTGGTGGCTGGGCTGCCGCTGGAGGTGCGGGTTGCGCAGGGCCATGCTGATGTCGTTAAGCAGCCGGGGTAATGGGCCGAGTTTGATGATGGCGTCCTGACGAGGAGGGCACGACAACATAAGCGCAAAAAAAAAAAAAACACAAAATAAAACATGCAGTCAGAGCCGAAAAGGGAATTAGAGAGAAAAAAAAAAGAGTAGAATTGCAAAGGACAAACTTCTGGCTGGAAACGTTTGATTTAGTTTTAGTTTACTGGCTGCCAGCGCCATTTCTATAATCATCACCATTAACTTCAGCAGCGGGAGCGCACTCATTAACCATCACCTTATCACTGTCAACATCATCATCATCATCATCCTCATCCATCATCCATTCTTCACCGTCAGCATCATCATCATCATCATCATCATCATCAGCATCACCGTCATTATCATCAACATCATCAGCATCATACTCATCATCAACACTGTCACCATCACCATCACCATCATCATCATCACCACCATCATCATCATCATCATCATCATCATCATCATCTGTGTCAGGCTCACTGAGGCGTGGTGGTCCTCATCTGCCTGTGTGTTCTGCATGTTGACGTTTGCGTTGAGCACCTTGCTGAGCTGGGCCATGACCTCCCAGAGCAGGCTGTGCAGGATGGAGAGCTCGCGGCCCAGGTCGATGTAGCCCTCGAAGGCCCCCGCGTTGGTCACGCTGTCCAGGTTGGAGATCTCGTACAGGAACTGCTGCATGGAGCCCCACTCCATCTCCAGGAACTCGTTCATGAAGCACATGTACTCCTCCTTAGTGCCAAACCTGGGGGGGTGGGGCGGGCGGGGGGGCGGGCGGGGCGGTGGTGTGGGGTGGGTGGAGGGGGGACAAAAAAATGACAAACGAGAGATAAAGACAAAAAATGACAGACAAGAGAACAAGAGAGAGAGAGAGAGGGAGAGAGGGAGAGAGGGAAGAGTTTGCAACAGATAAGGAGAGTGTGTGAGAGAGAAAGAGAGAGAGAGAGATTGAGTGAGAGAGAGAGAGAGAGATAGATTGAGCAAGAGAGAGCGAGAGAGAGAGATAGATTGAGCGAGAGAGCAACAGAAAGGCAAGTGATTACGCCGAAAATGCAACACACACAAGGGAGGTGACAGACAGGAAGCAGATAGTGAAGAACAAGAGCGCGTCCGCGAGATAAGGACAAAAAACAATCACGCCGTTCTGGCCAACAATGCAGGAGCACACACAAGACGTAATCGCCCGTCGCAATTAACCGTGTCTTAGCGTCAAAGCGGCTCACAGGCGGCTGAGCGACAGCGGAAGCGACTCACTTGGAGAAGTTGGCCAAGTTCTGCACCACCTTGGCGATGAGGGTGAGGGTGCGCGACGTCTGCTCGTCCGGGTACTCCTGGGTGAGGTTGAAGAGCGACGGCGACATGACGGCCGGACACAGGAAGCGCAGGAAGAGCGAGCCGCTGATGAGGCGGTCGGCGATGTCCTCGCGGCCACGCTCGGCGCAGCGCACCCGCCACGAGGCGAACACCTCCTTGAGCTCGCGAGGGAACACGCTGCCAGAGACAGAATAAGCCACACAGGAGTCTCGCTAACTTTATCGCACGGCATTTTGCCTTGAAAATGCTTATTTTGCCTGTAACCGCTGAATTTCATTAACATTCCACTGTCTCTTATCGCTAGTCACTTAAGGTCTGAATACGACTTTAGTAAACACAAGAATTACAATATACTGTACATGGGTCATATATACTGTACATCATGTATAAACATATACAGGCCATATACATGGGTCATATCGACACCTTGCATGTAGGTCTGGTGTAAGGTGTGAATCAAATGGAGAAATGCTATTCATGATACACATACAGTACATGTAATTACAGGTTGCCTGAGGAGAAATATAAATATAATATGTGTTAGTACTGGATTATTACCTTATTATGGATTATTAATATTAAAGCACTATGGACTAGATTATTATAGTTCTTCTTAACTGTGATTTGGTCATATCAGTCAGGAATGAGTGAGTTTGCAGTGTGCCTTGTTCAGTATGTGGACAATTAGACAAAACTAGCCCCTACTGCATGTGGCAATAGCTTGTGTTTTATATATTGTATGCCCTAACCATTGGTCACTTTGCATGTGCAAGGGGATGATTGGACAAGGTGAAGTCTTGGCTAACCAATGGGAGTTGACGATCTTGCAGAGTGCCAGCTCACAGCACATGCGCAGGTTGGCTTGGTGGTCGGCGAGGACAGAGGGAGGGGTTCTCATGGGGTCCACCTCACAGTTCTCCTCAGACTCGTACAGGGCTCGGATGAAGTCACCTACACACAGGTGTTGAGTTAACTTCACAAACAACAAAGTATATACAGTATAAATAATATAGTTGCGGCAGACACACATACACACACTCACTCACACACACACGCACACACACACACACAAAATATCCAGGTACACAGCAATTCGAATACGGATGAGGCATATCACCTAAAGCATCCTTGAGGTACTTATGTCCAATCAGTTTGAGGTACTCTTCTATAGCTTTGGTGGCCAGGGTGTTCTCGCGGAAGATCAGGTGCTCTCTGTCGATGAAGCGGTCCACCTCACACATGGCCATATCCGACAGAAAGTCCTGGTGGAGGCCAGACAAAAGGAACCGAGGATTAGAACATAAGCACAGATAAGACTAAGAGAACGAGGAAGTGCATCACTTGCTTCACATTTGTGTTGCCAGCAGTATGCTAACAGTGCGTCGTAGCAGATGCTCAAGTCCCGAGGAAGACATCTGTCTACTGTGTCTGTCTGAGGACTTATCAGAGGACTAATACTGCATAATAGGGCTTCAAGACAAGTGAGACACAGACACGGCTGAGCTGATACACCTCCAGACATGACCGTATGCCCTGGAGCAGTGCCCTACCGTGGCTCTCCCTGTGCTCTGCAGGATGTGTCAGAGTCAGAGTCAGGGCTACCTTTGTTTCCCCCCATGCTCTGGAGGATGTTGACCAGCACCCCTAACTAATGTGGGTACAAGACCACGGTGTCTGAGAGGGGTCAGAGCTACCTTTGCTTTCCCCGTGCTCTGGAGGATGTTGACCAGCACCCCTAACTAATGGGTACGAGACTACGGTGGCTGAGAGGGCTCAGAGCTACCTTTGCTTTCCCCGTGCTCTGGAGGATGTTGACCAGCACCCCTAACTAATAGACCTCTGAAGTTCGCCGACAATAAGGCTATCATCTTTTTGCAGTTGAACTTCAGAGGTCTATGGGTACGTTACTACGGTGGCTGAGAGGGCTCAGAGCTACCTTTGCTTTCCCCGTGCTCTGCAGGATGTGCACCAGGGCGCAGGCCACCTCCTCTTTGCTCTTGACGCTCAGCAGCGGCTCCAGCACGGCGCACAGCGTGCGGTAGTTGTTGGTGACGTACTCGGCGAACTCCTTGTACAGCTCCATGGGCAGGATGCTCATGGTCTGGTAGCGCGACTTGAGGCGCAGCGAGGCGTTGATGATCTTGCCGCCCCCGACGCCGCCCCCTTTGGTCAGGACGCTGGGCTGGATGACGGGGTACCACTGCTCCACAAACTGCCGGCCGGTGATGCTGGAGATGGGGATGCTGACCAGGCCTAAGTAGGTGCTCTTCTCCTGCAGAATGAGGATAGAGAAAGAGAGAGAGAGGGAGAGAGAGAGAGAGAGAGAGAGAGAGAGAGAGAGAGAGAGAAAGTGAATCCACTTTTCCACTCTCGGACAGCTTAGCACAGTGGATGAATCTGACTTTGTTTGTGTTATCAAATGGAAAACAACACATTACTGGAAAAAAAAATAGATTGCAAAAATGAAACAACAATGGCAGCACAAATTAGGATTACAGTTTGTGTGGGGAAAAACAACAACAACAACAACAACAAAATGTCCTAATTACCGAATGACAATAAAACAGCACTGATCCCATCACTGACAGTGGCAAACTAGTTTCGCATATCCACCGGAAACAAACCGTAAGCCAGCGGCCGTGAAAAAGTAATCGTCAAACTTAAACAAACGCATGCTAATCACCTTGCGTCTCCTATCACCTTTCACCTTTCAACTTTCCACCGCTCACCTTGCGTCTCTTCTTGTCGGTCTCCTTGTACAGGTGCAGGCGGAGGTTGCGGACGGCCGGCAGGTTGTTGAACTCGAAGTGCTCGCCCCAGAAGACGGTGTCGGTGCGCGGCTTGCTGGTGGTGCGCGCGTACAGCATGTCGTCCAGGCACAGCTCGCAGTAGTAGCGCTTCTTGGGCGGCAGCTCGCGCGCCTCGATGATCCACAGCTTCAGCACGTTGTCCACCCGCCGGCTGTTGTCCTGCGATGGCCGGTCACGAGGAGCGGGAGAGGGGGGGACACAGCGGAAGGGACAGGTGAGACCAGAGAGTGGCGCAGAGGAGGAGGAGGAGGAGGAGGAGGAGGGGGAGACAGAGAGGATGCTGGGTAGTGGCGAGAGAGCTAATGTGTGAGTGTGCATCTTGGGAAAGCAGGTGAGAGAATGAGTGGTGGTGGTGTGTGTGTGTGTGTGTGTGTGGAGGGGGAGGGGGGGGGTGGCTGGCAATAATCTTAAGAGGAAGTGAACCTTTTTTTTCCCACTCTCCTTCGATCAAGGATGATTATGAAGTCGGGACTATATTTGAAATTCCCACAGGGAGATGACAGCGCCAGGCTGATTGCAAAGAATTGCTTTTAAGAGAATGGTGACTCATTTATTCCAATCCACATGCTACTAGATTGTTCTCTCTCTCTCTCTGTCTCTCTCTGTCTCTCTCTTTCTTTCTCTCTCTCTCTCTCTCTGCTCAGCAAACTCCTTTCCTTCCACCCCCTACCTTAATGCTGTATATAGACAGCTAAATATATTCAGCATTTCAGTAAACGTTCCTTCTTCAGTCGTCAGCTGGCCTGAAAGAAAGTAAGCTCTCCAGACTTCACATACAAAACATTATCAGAGCATTCATTGCTGTCTTTTGCCTTGGTTTGGTAGCTCGTCTGGTAGCCTGGGCATCTAAGGTTTGTAATGATCGTGCTGTGTGTTGTATGAAAACATGTCTATTTCCTATCTCCTATTTCCTGTGGCATGTCCTTGGTGCTCGAGGGCTCGATTCTAGGCTCCCGCTGTCAGCGCATCTGGATTGGATGAGCAAACTGAGCCATCCAGGCAATCACAGTCATGCTCTAACGACTGACGCTTTCTCTCTCTCCCTCTCTCTCTCTACCTCTCTCTCAGTGTCTCCCACCCTCTCCCTCTGTCTCTCTCTTTCTCTCTCATTCTCTGTATCCCTCTCCTTCCGTCCCTCCAAAAAAAAAAAAAAAAATCCTCCTATAACATTTTCATGGAACGCTTACACTCCAAATAGGAAAGGTATTTTGCCAGGCTGATGATAGAATGCAAAATGACATCTGCCTCAAGTGCACTTGACTGAAAATGAAAAGATAACATGAGCAGGCGTGCGTGGAGAGATTAAAGATGGGCATGTGTGAGAGACACCTTGATTACATCAGACAAATGGGAAGCATGGGAGTGTGAAGAGATGGTGAACAGCAGATATCTCTACACGCCAGTCTTCAAATTCGCTCTCTTTTTTTTTTGGGTTGCTTTTTTTGTTGTACCTTGTTGGGCTTGACGGCTCTCTGAAGATTCTCGATCCATTTGTCTCTCTCTGCGGCAGAGCGGCATGCGAAGCACTTTGTTCCCGAAGCCGTCGTCACCTGAATTTTACAGCAAGACATACGCAGAGAGATGAAACGCCCAGCACCGCACCAACAAAACCAGAGGGATACGCCTGGTGGCTAAGGGCTACAATATCTAATCTGAGGATGCTGGAGTAAGAGATGTCGTTTCCTGGAAGTAGGGGAGGTACAACATCTGTGGAGAAGATCCGATTGGGGACATAAGCCTTCATGAGGCTCGTAATCTGGCACCACCAAAAGGGACAAAAGAAAGTTAATCAACTCGGATATGGGCCTACAAGAACTTGTGTGGGTGCCACAGCTCCACACCGCCAGCTTCTCCTCTCAAACCCTTAACATAGCACTGCATGCTTCAGACTGCCAGATGGCGGTAATATCACTGTGGGGATTACAATGCCTCCTACACAGTTGTGCCACCATTATATTGCAGTCCGGCACAGTCACATATGTATGTAACCAGCCATTTTAGCTCGTAACTGATTGCTTTAAAGGAGAGCTTCGGCCATTTTTCACATCTCTGTTTCTCAAGGTCACCGAGTACTATCATCTGCTACCTACAGTAATTTGAGTTGCTGCAGCTAAGAATGCCAGAGTTCTCCTTTAAAGCACCTGGTTACCCTCAAGCCTAGTGTTGCACAAAGTTCAACAGATCACGACCAGAGGAACCTGAAACACCTGCAGAGGACCACAGAGAGGGACCAACAACTACTGCCTCACGATGGAGCTGAACTCCTTCAGCCTTTGAGAAGACGGCCCCCACCTCAAAGCAATACTCCTGGCCCAGGATGCTGGAGTGGACAGGCTTGATGATGGCATCCTCGTCCAGGGTGAGGTCCAGGGCCTCCGCTGCACTACTGGGAGACAGCAAAGACTCATGGGAATGGGACTCCTTGAAGCTCTGCATCAGGCGAGTCCTGCAGCCAACAGCCCAGATGGGTGAGAAAGGGACAAAGACAGAAAGAGAAGGAAACAAAAAAAAAAGTATTTCAGCGAAACCTAGAGTGCAAGGCAGCAATATATTCTAATTGAGGTTAGTCTGTGAGCGATGTGGAACTCTGATACAAAGCCAATGAAATAGAGTGGAATTATTTTTTATTTAATGGGCTGTGCATGGACAACCTTAACTCCTCAATTCTTTTCAGAGAACATTTCGGGTCTTATGAGTACAGGAAACAAGGAATAGTCACTGAAGATTGTGATAACTTATTTACTGATTACAGTATGACACATTTGTGAAACCCAGTGAAAGCTCTGAGCACTAACACCTGTTTGCCACCAGTTTTACAGAACATCTGAACACAGACGAGGAGATAAATGTACATATTTATTTCATTCGATCTCCCTGGAGATGTTTACCCTAAACTGCCTATTTAGACGTCTGCTATGCACAGAGATGTCTGTGGTGCCCTAGCAATTATGTCACACACTGTAACCCCCTAGCACATACGTACAGTGACACATGTATATACATTTACACACTCACACAACACACACACACACACACACACACACACACACACAGACACACACACACACACACACACACACACTCATTCACTCATACATTAACATAGGCAGAAAACGAGCATGCAGGAAAGAGAATGTTAGCGCGCGAGACAGACAGAAGTAAAGGAAAGTGCAAAGTCCCTACTATTGTGTCCCTGATGAATCCGAGAGCCTTGCGATCCCCCTGGTCTCAGTGCTTTGTATACATTCACAAGTAATATGTGCATCGGAGCATTAAATACATACAGAGCGGTGACAGAGGAAGGGAGAGGGAGAGAGAGAGGAGAGAGAGAAAGAGAGAGAGAGTAGGAGAGAGAGAGAGAGGGGAGAGAGAGGAATGGAGAGAGGCATGGATGTTGAGAGGAAGGGTTATAAATAGACCCAAAGGAATGAGTCAGAATGAGAAAAATAAAAGCAAGAGTGGGGGAGGGAGAGAGAATGAGGGAGAATAGGATAGAGAGAGAAAGAGAGAAAGAGAAAGAGAGAGAGAGAAAGAGGAATAGGGAGAGAGTATGAGCAGGATGGCGATGGGATGATGGGAGGAGGAAGATGAGAGAGACAGAGAGAGAGAAAGAGAGAAAGAGAGAGAGAGAGGAAGAGATAGATAAAAAGGTGGGGAGACAGGGAGAGACCTCTCAGAGGAAATCACATTGTTATGTAAACTGTGGGACCTAATAAGGCGTATTACAAGGGACAAAAATGTTTGTGTGGGTGTGTGTGTGTGTATATGCACGTGTACAGTAGGTGTGTGTGTGTGTGTGAGTGTGTGTGTGTGTGTGTGTGTGTGTGTATGTATGTACTGTATGTGTGTGTGTGTGTGTGTGTGTGTGTGTGTGTGTGTGTGTGTGTGTGTGTGTGTGTGTGAGTGTGTGTGTGCGAGCGCAAGCGCGCACGCACACGCGCACACCGGGTCAAAAGAGAGGACCAGGAAGGGGGCCCGTGATGAGAGGACGGCGATAGACGGACTGGTCGGCACATCACATCACATCACTGCCGACACACGCAGCTCATGCGTCACACTAAATCACAGACTAGACGAGGCGTCCTCCTGACAGGGCATCACCAACCTCACTCCACCATTTCCTGCACAGTAGGAACTTCATCAGTCTACCACATCATTAGCTCTATTTAACGGCTACTGATGCACCTGAAATAGCCCTTTGGATTAGTCATACGTATGCAGATGGGCGCTTTGAGCGGCTATCAATACCTACTGGGGTTGGATATTACGCACTAACCAACAGCACGTAACTTTGAAGGAAATAATAGCTCTGATAAATGAAACAAGAAAAGTTGTTGGTTCTATATCCGGCTTCCACTGTTGTGCCCTTGAGCAAGGCACTTAACCCTGAGTTGCTCCAGGAACAATGTAACTGGCCCTTATAATATAATTGACTTAAGTCGCTTTGGATAAAAAGCATCTGCTAGATTAATAAATACAAATGTAAATGTAATTTAAAAACAAAAGGTGTAGACCAGCGATGGTGAGTGGATAAACTGCAGCAGGTTGGCTCAACAGAAAGCAGCTCTAAGTCAGGAGACACTATCGAAGTTGGGGATACCTTGAAGAGAGATGGCTTTGAAAAGGAAATTACACAGTAGCTTTGAAGCACGTCATATGAAGACTGGCTGTGGCCTTAGTGAAAGTAGCCTACACAAACTTCAAAATTCTTTGACCTGCCTTTCTTGCGTTAGGTCCAGTGAATGAATAAACCATGAGAACGGATGCACCAGACTCTGACGGTGTAACTTTTCAAGGTAGTGTTTTGACAGTGTGTTTGGAATACATGATAATCATGAAGTTGCCATAGAGCAAGCACATGTATCCTACTGTATGTGTATGAGGAGTCCATAAGGATGTATAAGGAAAACGATTTGAAGAACATGCTGGAATCCCTGCTGGAACTTTTAGTTAGCCTTGAAAAATGCATAACATGTTTTATATACACACACGTATTGTATATAAACTAGGGCTGCCGAGCCATTAAAAAATGTATCTCATTAATTACATACTCTGTGATTAATTAATCTAAATGAATCTCATGCATTCATTTTTGCTCTGAACACATTTTAAAAATGATTTTGGTAGATGAGATCTGTGAAGAACCAAACCAACGTTACAGATTTTAATGTTCAACGTCTCTCTCTTTTATTATAATTTCCCCAATCTGTAAGGCAGGTTTTCAGATTCCTTTGAGGCAGATGAGAGCTGAATGCCTTTTGCTGCTAATTTACATCTGTGTGAGCTTCTGATAGCTCATTGTTGTCTCAGCTGGCTGTGGCCGGAACCCCATCAAGCAGCCATCAACACTTCCCCCATCGATTCAGTGAAAGTCAAATTGACAACTTCTGAAATACTCATAAAATGTATGTTGTAAATGTAATACATCCATGTTTGGTCTTGAATTAATACTTGTAATGTGGGCAACAGCCTAATCACAGTTTCATTGCAATCTAATATTTGTACATGGTTATAGACTAAGAAATACACTATATAGTTTTAGACGCCACACCCACTTTCAGGTAAAGAAGCCCTGCTGAGTCGGGAGTGGCTGGATGGATGAAAAGGGAATCTCTTGGTGTGATGCGCTCTTTCTCTCACTTTCTCAGCTTTGGGCAAGAGCTCTCTCTTCCTGCTCTGCTCTGGTCTAGGCAAGAGGTCACACTGACCTCTCTGCCCCTCTCTTTCTCTCTCTCTCTCTCCCTGCCTTTCTCTCTCTCTCTCTATCTTTTGATTTCTTTATGGGGTTTGTTATTTTCATTATTTGATATATTGTTTTATCTGGTGTATGTAGCATTTTAACTTGGTAACGTGTTAAGGTTTAAGTCCAAGTTTATTGTTTGTTTTGAGGTTAAGATTACTTATCCTTTGTTACTTTGTTTAAGGATAATTACTGATACTTTTACTCTTACCTAAGGCTTAAGGCCTAATAAATGGTTAATTCTCCTCGTTCAGTTTGCATATCTCTAAAGTCTAGTTGTGCCATTCTCTGCCATAGTTCAACAAACTAGTTATTTGGTCATTTATTAGAGGTTACAATACAATCTATGGAGTCAGATTTAATCGTGGTGAAATTCCTAATACAATTGCCATCTAACTTCTCAGATATTTTTACAGTCCAA
This sequence comes from Sardina pilchardus, assembly GCF_963854185.1. NCBI lineage: Eukaryota > Metazoa > Chordata > Actinopteri > Clupeiformes > Clupeidae > Sardina > Sardina pilchardus. The sequence goes on along the minus strand of NC_084999.1, from coordinate 17,428,967 downwards.
TTCAACCTCATCGAAGCGCCGGACGTAGACAGAACACGTATAAAAGTGGGAAATATATTGTCGTATATTTTGCCCATTTACACCCCATTGTTGTAGGCATCAGTGCAGTGCCTGGTGTCAGACTTTTAGCATGATAAATGACTGAAGTTTCAACTCACTGTCAATGACATGTGGAGTAATAATTGTGAAGACATTTTGTTTCAAGTGTGCAACAAAATAAGTCGATTTAGTAAGCGAGTTTGTTGGTTACTTTGTTAATCGGTCATAGGGTAGGCTAAGTTGACAATATATTTGCCAAGTTTACTTTGTCAAGGCTGGTGGCTTGCATTTAGCATAATTGTCATTGAGAGGTGTGCTACAGTAACTCGCACATCCGGATTGCTTTGCATTGAGGTGATACTTCAAACTTGACGAATTCAAGGTAACAGAAATGCCTTACTACAGAAATAGTAGAGAATAGATGTCACTGAATGTCACTACAAAATGTCACTGTGATTAATCAACGTCACTTTTTTAACACGCTATTCTTTCTGTAATAAATTAATCGAAATGAACATGTTATTTTGACAGCCCTAATATAAACACAATGCGTCAAAATAAGAGCGATGAGGAAACACCATGGGAGCATCAGAGCCTCTGGGAGGTTACAGGTGACTGGTGGTGATGCTATTAGACGGGCCAGCCAAGCAGTCTCTCTCTCAAGGTAACAGGCAGAGAGACTCCGCTGAGCTTTGCTGACAGGCACACCCACACACATATTAACAAACACACACACAAACACACCGTGTGTGTCCATCCGTGTGTGCGTGAGAGAGAGAGGAGTGAGAGAGAATGAGAGTGTGTACAGTATGTGTGTGTGTGTGTGTGTGTGTGTGTGTGTGTGTGTTGGGGGGGGGGGTGGTAGGAATAGAGGGGATAAGTGATAGTGGGGTGGTAGGAATAGTGGGGATATGTGATGGTGGGGTGGTACAGGTAGGAAGAATAGGGGGGTATGTGATGGTGGGGTGGTAGGAATGGGGCGGATAGGGTGGCGGGGTGGTAGGAATAGTGGGGGTATGTGGTGGTGGGGTGGTACATGTAGGAAGAATAGGGGGATAGGTCAGTGGGGTGGTAGGGGTTGACGTACCGTTCCTGATCAGCGCTGCGGAACCGGGGCAGGATCATGTGGCGGAAGCTGCTGGTGCGGTCCAGTTTGGGCTGGCTCTTGGCCCGCTTAATGGAACCCTTCAGTCTGCGGCTCAGGAAACTCTACGCCATGGGAGAGCAGCAGAGGGTTAGGGCCTCACATTTACAAACGCCACACACCAAACGAATGAACACACACAACATGACACACAACAGAAAACTACACCACAAATCCTCAACGTATAAAGTAGCAACAAAACACAAACAGCATCAAACAAAACAGTTGCAAGCACAGTACATGACTTTTTCAGTATGTAGGTTAACGTGTACCACTGATTAAAAGTGAGCGTTAAACAGACAGAAAGACACATTTAAGAAACATAACCAGCTAGACAAGCAAGCGGAGGAGTTTGAGCTGTTGACTGTTGCACTGCTGTCCTATGGCCATTAGTGGGGAGTGTTGGTCCATATACAGTGCCTATAGAAAGTCATCATACCCTTTTGAAATAGTTACTTTTTTTGTATTACAGCCTGAAATCAAAACCCATTTAAAAAAAAAATCTTTTCCAGTTTTATTGACAAATTTAGCTGTACAACATCAAAATAATGAAAAAAAAGTCAACAGTTCTGAAAATTAATAAAAAATTAAAAACTAGAATAACAGGGTTGGAAAAGTCATCATACCCCTGACTTAATACTTTGTAAAGCTTCCTTTTGCTTTCATTACAGCCATCAATCTGTTTGGACATGTCTCTATTATAGCTTTGCACACCTAGAGAGGGGAATATTTGCCCAATTTTCCGTACAGAAATGTTAAAATTTAGTCAAATTCTGTAGGGAATGGTGATGGACTGCTCTTTTGCAAGTCAATCCACATATTTTCTATAGGATTTAAGTCAGGGCTCTGACTTTGCCACTCAAGGATATTCACCATCCTATCCTTAAGCCACTGCTTTGTTCTTTTGGCAGTATGTTTAGGATTATTGTTGTGTTGGAAGGCGAATGACCTCCCCATCCTCAGCTGTCTAGGAGAGGAACGCAGGTTTTCCTTAAGAATGTGGGTGTACTTGGCAGCATCCATTTTCCCTTCTATCCTGACCAATTGCCCAGTTCCCGCTGAAAAGAAACATCCCCACAACATAATGTTGCCCCCACCATGCTTCACACTAGGTATGGTGTGTTTTGGGTGGTGTACTGTGTTGGTTTTCGCCAAACATTGCGCTTGGAGTTCAGTGCAAAAACACATCTGGAATATTCTGCTACCATGTGGAAAAAGCTTATATGGTCAGATGAGACTAAGATCGAACTTTTTGGAGACTAAGATTGAAGTTTTTGGACTGAGCTCCAGGCGCTAACCAAACACAGTATACACACCCAAACACACCCAAAACACACCATACCTACTTTGAAGCATGGTGGAGGCAACATTATGTTTTGGGGATGTTTCTCTTCAGCGGGGACTGGGCAATTGGTCAGGATAGAAGGGAAAATGGATGCTGCCAAGTACACCAAAATTCTTGAGGAAAACCTGCGTCCCTCTCCTAAACACCTGAGGATGGGGAGGTCATTCGCCTTCCAACACAACAAAAATCCTAAACATACTGCCAAAAGAACAAAGCAGTGGCTTAAGGATAGGATGGTGAATATCCTTGAGTGGCAAAGTCAGAGCCCTGACTTAAATTCTATAGAAAATATGTGGATTGACTTGAAGAGAGCAGTCCATCGCCATTCCCCACAGAATTTGACTAAATTTTAACATTTCTGCAGGGAAAATTGGGCAAATATTCCCCTATCTAGGTGTGCAAAGCTATAATAGAGACATATCCAAACAGATTGATGGCTGTAATGAAAGCAAAAGGAAGCTTTACAAAGTATTAAGTCAGGGGTATGATGACTTTTCCAACCCTGTTATTCTAGTTTTTAATTTTTTATTAATTTTCAGAACTGTTGACTTTTTTTTCATTATTTTGATGTTGTACAGCTAAATTTGTCAATAAAACTGGAAAAGATTTTTTTTTAAAATGGGTTTTGATTTCAGGCTGTAAGACAAAAAAAGTAACTATTTCAAAAGGGTATGATAACTTTCTATAGGCACTGTATAAGCCCATACAACGCTTCATCTGTCAGCAGAGCCCTGTCTACATGATGAACAGACTGCAGCCCACTGACATTTCAGCAAAAAGCACACAGGCACATACAGTACTCATGGCAATCTTATCTTTTTTCACTCCGTATCTCACAGTGAAACTAAGGATATTAAAACAGATATGACACATGAATATTATTATTATTATTATTATTACATTGAAGAAAGCTGAACATAGCACTGATATCAGACAAAAACTCTGACTTTACTGAAAATGATAATTTTGTGGTTTAGGTAAAACAAACTCAACACCCTCTGATCAAAGTCAAGTGGGTGCTGAACCCTTACTGTAGCATAATGAATGTATGGGGTAAAGGACAGCAATCACAATTCCCTAAAAAAAAACGTTGATTCACTCCACAGACCTTTCCAGCTAAAAGCTCTTCTTCAGCGTGATAATCGTGGTTTAGGGGAAAACATGAAGACATCTACAACATCAGCAGCATCACTCATCAGACGCCTTGTGCCACAGTCTAGGCCATGAGGTCTTCTCAGAGAGACATGCAGCTCTAGAAAAAAAGGAAGAAGGCCCCTGCACATTTTTCTGATGTCATCCTGCGGTTGCTGAGTGACATTTGAATGAGTTGATGGGTCACAGTCAAAATTAAGAGACCACTGCAAATTTGAATATGACCGTCAACTTTTTTCGAATGTCACTTAGCAACCGTAGGATGACATCAGAAAAATGTGCAGTGGTCATTTCCTTCCAGAGCTGTGTACAGTATATAGATAAGGGGTCTGCATACTGTAAGTCTGTAGTGTACAGTAGCTTCTCTTAGAAATAATTTCCGTACTTCACTAATGTATCCAGAATATACACAGTTTGTCAAGCGCAGAGCTTTTCAGCTCATACTGAAGAGTAGGAGTGTGTTACTCCCCCACTTCAACATGATATGACTTCATGGCTATATGTGTATGTTGGCGTCCGTGTCAGCTTGTAGAGTACAGGGCAAATCGATGCAACTACTATACGTTAGCTTCTAAAGAGTTTCTAAAATTCTACATGACTATACAACGACTCTAAATTACAGTAGTTTATATTTCAACAGTTTCCTAAACCCAGTGTAATTTGCCTGCATGTCTAATGACTGTACTTGCTGTATAAGGATGGCCAACCAAATGAGAACTGAAGTACTGTGAACAGCACTGTGGTTAAACTGCAGACCTGTATGGAGGAAGAGCCTCCAATGCTGGCTCTACCCAATAGGACACGCAGGGCTCCTTT
>NC_084999.1:17394471-17419471 GCF_963854185.1 Sardina pilchardus | reverse complement strand
TACTGCAATGGACTGTTCACAGGCCTTCCTAAAAAGACTATCAAACAGCTTCAGGTGATTCAAAATGCAGCAGCTAGGGTTCTCACAAAAACAAAAAGAACTGAGCACATTACTCCAATTCTCAAATCTCTGCACTGGCTTCCAGTAAGTCACAGAATTGACTTTAAAGCACTACTGCTTGTTTATAAATCAGTAAATGGAGCAGGACCTAAATACCTATCAGACATGTTTCAGCAGTACACACCTTCTCGTCCTCTCAGGTCTCAGGAGAAAAACCTGTTAGTAAAACCCGCTGTTAGAACTAAACATGGTGAAGCAGCTTTTAGCTGCTATGCAGCTCAGCTTTGGAACCAACTTCCAGATGACATTAAAAAGGCCCCAACTGCAGCCAGTTTTAAATCTAGACTTAAGACAAAATTGTTCTCAGATGCTTTCTGCTAAATGTCTTAATTATTTCACCTTGAGTCTTTTATGCTTTCTTTATAAATCTTTATTTTTAAATGATGTTATGCTTTCCTTATAAGTTTTTATTTTGTTTTGGAAATTGAAACCTGATGTGTGTGATCCCTCAACATGCCGGAGAATTGCACTCATGGTGAGTAGTACTGGTTTGTTCCTTTTAAGTACTACGTTCTGCCCCTGGTTGGGCAAAGGGAGATTCAGATGAGTAGGGCCCCCGTTTGGGGATAGTTTTTGTTGGGTGGTAGTCAGCGTCAGGGACGGCTGAGCTATCGGCCCTGGACATTAAGGTCTCCCCAGTAAGAAAGGAAATATTGTGTGCGCACACAGATGGGCCTACGTCAACGAATCTCCAAAGAGTGGCAACAGCTCTGGGTGTTTGAGAAGGATCACTATCACTGGTTTGCTAAATTAGACTCTGGCAAAGTCTATCTGTTAAAAACAGACCTGTCTTCTTTTTATTCCACCTTATGTATTTTATGTTAATTTTTATTCTTTATTGCTTTCTTTTTATTTTTTTTATTTTATCATTATTACTATTATTATTATTATGATTCCTCTTTGCTCATCTATGCTTTTATCTGCTATTACTGTTTGGTTTTTGTTTATGTAAAGCACATTGAATGACCTCTGTGTATGAAATGCGCTATATAAATAAACTTGACTTGACTTGACTTGACTTAAGTCTTCTTTTGATTCCATTTTCATTTCAAAGTATCTGCGTTGGTTTTCAACCGGAAACAGACTAGGAACAGATTGGAAGGGTCTACACAGAGGCAAATTCCAAAAAAGGATTTGACAAATTGCTTTATCAATACTATCCTGGCCCCGCCCATCCTAGATCTCCTTCTCAGGGAGATACAGTACTAGTCCGGAACACCATAATTCACTAGTGTTTCCATCGGTCTACAGACTACCTGCCCAATCAGCAATGAGAGGGGATGAAGCCGGAAGAGCCGTAGGTGCAAACGTTAAAAATCAGGAAACAACAGAAATCTATAAACATTTGTTCAATGTAATTGGTTAGGCTGGACCAATGATTTCAAAGTTAACGGTATGTCTATGCCCATCACCATGCTAGCTTGTAAACCAATCCCAATCATAAGTGATCAGACTCTACTCCCTTTGTGATTGAGTCTTCATTTTGCTAGGCTACTGTATGTCAATACAGCCATCCTTTCAAATACATGTGAAATGCTTAAAGTGGATTGCCTTCTACTGCAATAACTTAGAAAACATGTGCTGCACAAAGTACTACACAGCTCTACACAAGAAAGACAGACACATACCAAAATAATCCTCAGACAGAGTTCAAATTCAGTCTTATGCCCCAGGCTTGACATTTTGGCAAAAATACACACACACACACACACACACACACACACACACACACACACATACACACACACACACACACAGTGCCTCCTCTACAGGACCCTACAAAAGCGACTCATCAGAACTCCATTAAACGGACAAACTGTTAAACCACGGGCATTACAGCACACAGAGTTACAAGTGAAGGGAGTCAGTGTTGTTCTCAAAATGAACTTCTTTATGAGTTCACATTTCGCAACCGCAATCCTGGCCATCAAAGCACGCCATGCGTGGAGGAAAATGCACAAAAACGCCAGCAAATAGCCTTCTGCCAACAGCCCGGAGAGAAAGGTCAAGATTAAAAACCCACTCTGTCTGAGGTGGCCTTGCCTTGAAATGGCTGGCTGAGGAAAGGGGGAAGGGGGGAGGTCCATTTCTGTCAAATTTCTACAAAAGCAGAAAAAAAATGAAGTGCGCTCTTACGCGTTCTGTGTGTTAGTTGACATAACTGGTCTGCAGGACATCAGTGGCCGTATTTGGTTTAGTATGAGCCTCACAAAGTCAAGCGTAAAACCACACACACGGCGAAGCTACCACAGGCAGGACGACGACTCACAGTGTGGAGGAGGAGGTGTAGACGGAGAGAGAGAGAGAGAGACCGAGAAAAAGACTACCAAGGAGGGAAAGAGAAAGAGAGAGAGAGAGGGGGGGAGAGAGGGAGAGAGAGAGGGAGAGGGAGAGGGAGAGGGAGAGAAGTGTTGTAATAGCCATTTTTACGAGTGGCCTCCGACAGGCTTGGGTTCGGTCCGTAATGGACTTTGCCCCACTGCCGCCGTTGTTAAGTGTTCTCTTAATTACACCAAACAAAAGCGTCCGTAGGATGAGCTCAAGAAGTTCATTTAATTCAATTTCTCTCTCTCTCTCTCTGTCCTTTTTCATCCGAATCCGGGCTCTTTATTTAGTTTCCATGGCAACACTTCCTTGTACCTTGCGTTGGACTCACTGTGAAGACAGGGACTTATGCTCACATGTGTCACATGTATACAGTATTGTGCACTGCCTTTCAAATGCAAACTATACGTGTGAAGGAATATCTAAACTGATGTGCTGACTACTGAAATCCAAACTGAAGGTAGCCTTTGTGTCTCTCAGGCTCTTTCTCTCTCTGTTTGTCAGAGTGTGTGTGTGTATGTGTGTGTGTGTGTGTGTGTGTGTGTGTGTGTGTGTGTGTGTGTGTGTGTGTGTGTGTGTGTGTGCACGTGTTTGTGTGCATACATGCATGGATGTCAGGTCATATACATGTGTGTGTGTGTGTGTGTGTGTGTGTGTGTGTGTGTGTGTGTGTGTGCACGTGTTTGTGCATACATGCATGGATGTCAGGTCATACACATGTGTATCAAAAAGAAACAGAGGCAGCTAGGAGAGAATGTCGGGGAAGAAAATGAGACAGAGAGAGAGAGAGAGAGAGAAAGGGAACGAGGGAGACAGTGCTCGCATGTGTAGCTGTGTGGGTGCGAGTGGGTGGGAGTATGTGTGCACATGCTCTGTGTATGTGTGTGTGCGTGCCTGTGTGTGTGTGTGTGAATGCCTGCACCTCTTCATTCTGAATGTAAATCTGATGTGAAGCTGAGAGCTGGAGTGTGTGGGTGGCTACAGCTTCCAGCTTAGTCCCTCAGAGAGAGGAAAGTCAGGGCGAGGAACAGCAACAGAGAGAAGGAACGAGAGAGAGAGAGCGAGAGAGAGAGAGAGAGAGAGAGAGAGAGAGAGAGAGAGAGAGAGAGAGAGAGAGAGAGAGAGAGAAGGGGGAGGGAGGGACAGACATAGACAGACAGAAAGACAGAGAGGTAGATTCCTAAGCAGAGCCTTGAGCATTTCTGTATTCTGTAGGTAGAAGTAATAAGCATTTGCAATGCATCTGTTATTTCACCCATGAATTTCTGTAGTACCGCAAATCAGTTTATTAGTGGCCTGAATAATTGAAAATAAACACAAGGGAATTTATGATCTTTGCAGCCTGCCTTGGGGCTAAATAAACTGCATCAGGGACCAAAATACAAGCATGTAATAATGCCCTGCGTGTCATGAAGTATTGGAACCAAGCTCGCATTTTTAACAAGGAAAAGGACACTTTGTAAGTCAAATCATGAACCAAATTGTGATGCTCCTCCTCATGCATGAGCACTGAGGGAGGAACACCTCTCCCCTGACACGGAACAACATTTTTACCCCATGCCGCTTTAAAATGTCGGTCATCTGGAGGGACATATTAAGTGTAACTCGGCTATTGAACATTGTCTTAACAAGCTATCTTGCATCTCAGCATGCAAATCAGTTGACATACATACAGTATGTAACACGCCAGGTAAAAGTGAACATCGGGTTCAACGCAGTATGCATACAGCGCATTCTAATGCAGTAACTCGTATCAAAGTCATTTACTTAAGGTGACTCGTCACTCATCACTACTTTTTCCACTTTAGTGAAAACCCAGAGGAGAGCTTGAAATGAGATCTCACCTGTTTCTCCTAAGGGACCCTTGAGAGAAATCACGCAAGATGAGAATCGATTGAGAGGAAAAAAACGACGTATTTAGATGTCTTAGGTTAAACTTAAATTGGATTTGGAGGCTAGAGGAGGCCTATATCTCATATCAGAAATTAAATATTCCACATACAGTAGTTTCAAGAAAAAAGATGGAATGGCACCAAATGGCCAGAAGTTAATTTTCTATGTGAGCCAGTGCCAATAATTCTATATTACTGAGCCTAAATGTAGCATAGGACTAGCTCACGGTGGGGAAGCTTAAGAGACATAGAACATGAGAAATAATCTGTGCTCTGCCTCATGTCATATTCCGTACCATTTTCAGTGTAATTACATATAGCGTCATTATCAAATTCCATGTCTTCAGCTGCCTTATAGAGGCTCAAGATGTGTTTCTAAACCCTGTTGAGCGAGTCCATATGTGGTGATGGCATGGAAAAACTCCTTTTAAATAAGAACAAAAACCTTCAGAGGTACAAGTAATGTGCCAATGTGCCAATATGATCTGATGTTTAGAAACGCAACAGAGATGTGTGTAAAGATGTGTTATCTTTGTAGTGAAATGTATCAAAAACCCCACAGGTGTCAATGATCTCATCTAGCTCACAGTGGAGCGTCTCCACCCAGGAGACCATCTTTGCTGTCTGGCCAGCGCTGTGGTAAGTGGTGCAGAGAGAACACATTGTTAGTCTTTATCTGAAAATGGAATGAATAAAAATAGACGCAGTGTTTTAGCTTTCCAAATTCCTAATTGTGCCTCAGTGTTATTGATATAGCTACGAGATATTATTAGGTTGCAATTACGTGGCTAAAATTATCATGCTAGTCCATAAGTGTTCTGTTAGAAAGAATAGTTCACTCACATGAGAATTCATTATCTACTCCACTTCACGCCAATGAATATCAGTAGGAGGCCTCTCTTCATGTGGAATAACAAAATAAATGGCCAACTCTACATCTTATTTTAGAGGGTAAACCCAGCTCTTCTCTGTGTTACAGAGGTGGGTGGGCATCCGCTTTGATGACTCATCCTCCAGAAAAAAGCCTGAAGATATCTCAGTACTAGTCCATCTAGCACTAGGCCTACAGTAGTCCTCTGCTACACCTAATCAGGTCAGTCAGTTTACCCTGACAACTGTTTCTATGTAGCCTGGGGATGCTATTAGCTACTAGAATTGTTAGTGATGCCATTAGCTATTAGCATGGTCAGCTGATCCAGCTACTTGCAAAACAATCTAGAAGTGAAAGGGGTGCCTGTAATTACAACATTAGCTTGGCTAGGCATGTAAACCCTTGCATGTCTCTCTAACCTACTAGTGCATTATGCAAGCATGTCTCAAACAGATCTACAAGAATGCTGATGCCCTGAAGAAGGCCCTAGCCGCTACGCGTGGGCATTTTTAGGTCTTATTGGACATGTCTACTTTCTATTAAAGATATTTCAAACTTGTGGAGTGCCTTGGTCGTAGAGAATTGTCTCTCTTTTTTCTTACCCAAACTATTTACCTTGGACCAAAGAGCACCCAACAACAATCAACACATCTAAAGAACAAAGCCGACTGAGCACACCACTGACCCTGAATAAATGCTGATGTTATTTTTAAATTCAACCATCATTCACTGAATGTAGATGAGTAAGGTTGGTTTATCCATAATTGGTGGATTCAAGAGTGTAGGAATTAGATTCAGGTCAGTGGTCTCTGTTGACGCAACTGTGTAGGCCTACTCAGGGAGATACAGTGTTACTGTTAGTGAATGCTAAGATGATGATCTAAAGTACTACAGTATAAGAGAGAATCACAATATTGTACACAGTATTATATGTTACTGTAAAGAAAAATGTCAACCCAATTGGATAGATGTATTCAACACCAGGTCAGCTTGGCTGCTAAAGGTAAAGAAGGCAAAAAGGAATTTTAGGAAAGCTTCGCCAGCATAAAGATAGAACAAATATGACCTCCATAGTCAGTACCAAACAACCCTCCCCCTCCAAATGGACTGCCTTGATGATGACACATGATTGAAAGACAAGTAATTGTTCTGATTGGTTGAGCACGTCATATTCATTGGGTGATTTTGTCAGACCATGTCATTGGCCACCAGACCCGAGTTCACTCGTAGTTACCACATTTCTCTCTGTCTGACCATATACTGGATTCATGGGTGTAGGAATGTGAAGAATGTTTCAAATTCATTTCTATCTTTGACTAAACCCTGGCAACATCCCCTGTGACTAGGCAAAACAGCAGAACTCATGTTCTTTCTACCTTCTGGATGTCAAATCTACAGTAGCGTTGCATAAGAGGCTCCATAACAATTGAAAAAGTATAAAGTAAGTGAAAGCTGTGGCAAAAACTGCAAGGAAGTCAACAAATGGAGCAGCAGCCATATTTTGATAACACAAACCAAATACAGTCCTGAATGTGGCTTGTGTTTTTGTGATAGGTTTAGGCCTCTAATGCCTCCGTATTCAACAGTGCATTCAGTGGTATGCACTTACTGCTATTCCAGACCTGACCAGTAAATTCCAGAGCAAGCAACTACTTTCACTATGATCCCTTTACCTGACACTGAATATAATCAACATTGTGCATTGAATCATTAATGGCTCACTTCTGGGAGTACACACAGAGTCCATGTGCAATTATCCCTTCATATTTTAAATACAATTTACACCAGTGGCTAAGGTATTTCATGCATCAAGCAGATCCTTTGCCCATGATATGCTGTGTATATTAAAATGACAGATGTGGTCTATTGATACAGGTTTAGATATGGCTTTCTGAAATGTAGTTTCAAGACCATAAATAGTCAAATGCCATTGGCAACATGAATCTTTCAAAAACCATGTTCATGTTTAGACAGCATTGTACAATTCTGATGTCATTTGTTTTTGACAAGGAAGATCTTAGATTTAAAACAAAACAGCCACACACAAACATAGGAATCATAAACAGACCGACATTTGAATAAATATAACATCTGATTCAGCAGACCAAGACAGGAAATATAACAGGAAAGCAAAATGTGAAAAAAAATCAGGATCAGTGGGGCTAGACAATTCCCCACCTCCAAAGTGGGGAATGACTGAAAAAGTTTGAGAACTACTGCCTTAATATAATGTTTCCAACATTATTTTGATGGCACATAACCTAATAAGACGACAAGCACTTCTGCCACTGTCTTAGCAGCCCTCTATATGCGATTACCGAACTAACAACTTTATGTGTTCGGGTAGGAACACTGCCTCCCCCTCCAAAATCGAACTGGAAAAGCTGCTATGCTTCAGGATGCTGTTGGTGTATTGTATCTGAGTTATGGTCATATCTTGTAGCAAAAGACGTACATTTAGTTTGTTTATTATTGCGCTTCTCAACTGTAGGGGGACCCCAAGAGCAAATCTCCATTAGCGCTGTTAACTCTGGGCTTTTAGGAGACATATGCATCAATTATGTAAGATAAAATGTGTAAAATAAATGCATTATCTTGAAGAACACAGCAGGAGCCATTACAGCCACATTCTGTGTTCAGTGGGTTCAGGTATTCAGTTAAGATTTTAACTATTTTGCTCCCAATTTTTCATACAATGATGTCACAATGAAGTAGTGGCATGAATGCTTTACACTACATTAAGTAAAAGACTAAAAGTAAAAATGGCCTGCCAGTTCATTGTAAGACATGACTGAAATTCTATTCAAGGACGTATGCCATAAAGTCCTCATAAACCAAAGATGAGTCGTCATGAGTTGTGCAAAAAACCCACCAAGGTGCAGAGTGCCTCTTTCCCACTTAACACTCCGCCCATCAAAGATATTTAAGAAAACAATCAAACCTAATTGAATCATTTATAATGTGCGTTCCCATAGGTGCAGCTGTCATCCTGTTTGTACGCTATGCCCTCTTGATGAAACCATTGCAAGTGAATGAGACATTACAATGCTGTCAAGGTAGTGCTTCGTGAACATACACTCGCGCTGTGCCGAGTGTCCAGATCAATGCGTCAAGGGCATTTTCCTATTGTGCAGTTTGTTCAAAGCGGAAGTAGGAACAGCATTCAGTGAGACTGTCGTCATTGTGGTATTTCAGGTATAAACTGCCAGCAAAATGAAACACAAATGCACACTGAAAGTCAATGGTTAAATGACATCATGTACACAGAATTGGCAGATGCTGAATTGTCGTTTCATATATTTAATCACCATTTAACCTGTCACATTTAGTTAAGTAAACATGAATTGAGAGTGGCTTTACACATTCAGTCTATACTTCCCATAAACTGTAACCCTTGTTTTTATGACCACTCCATTAGTTTGCCATTATATACATATATCATCCTACCACAGATTCCATCACCGTATAGCCTACACTATCACTTCCTAGAGCATATTCACAGCAAAATAGACCTAGAGGCAGTTCCGGAATACAATGCAACCACGACCACTGCTAGACCTGCTATTACATAACATAACCCTGGGAATACGCTCAACAGAGGAAAGTTTACAGCCAATCCAAGGATACCCTGGTGGGTGTGAACAGCTGAGGTTTTTCATTGGATGGAAGACGTAATCAGCAAGGGCTTACGATCAGGGTTTTTTTTTTTTTTCTCAACTTCTCTGTTAGACCAGACCACACAGTCAGACCAGAGCAAGAGACAAGGATACCAGGAATCCTCTCTCAATGTCTACCATAAGGATGTTCATCACCAATTTATCACATCTCTCCCATATATGCCTACTAAATCTATAGGCTCTGATTCACCACGTGCTTATATTCACGCTCATCTTAACAACATCCACACAAGCACATACTGCACACCAACTGTGACCCAAAGAACCTTCATCCTTCAGAGAAGAATAGCCTACTTGTGAGTGAACAAATGATCTTTGATAGTAAATCATGTTATGTCAAAATATGGCCACACAGTTTGCTTACATGAAAATGTGTCTGAATGGCATGAAGAATTTAGGAAAATAAGTGGGCAAAAAAGTAAGCAGAGAGTATAGGTCCCTACCTCCAGGTGGCAGAAAGAGAGCTTCTTGTTGTATCCAAGTATTCTTGTGATAAACTCCCCTTTTTTCCTTAAAATTCCAGTTCTCTTTGAGTACTCATATAAGGAAGAGATGTCCAAGACGTCCTCTTGTGTGTTTGTTGTCTATATGCAATTTAATAAAAATGGCTTCATATCAATAGGCACTATGTCTTTCTATGTCCCTACATCTATTTCCCCATGTCTGGGCATCTTCTCTTTGGATGGATTTATGTAATATACTTGTAAGTTCAGAGCCATACACAGTCCAATGCACTGAAAAATAATTTCAGATCTACATGTGCCAAACCATCTGTGCAACCAAAATGAATGTGCTCGGTAAAACCAATGCTAAAACCTTAAGATATTAAGATATATATTTGAGTATAATATTTCTAGAATATATAGCGTAGCCTATAATATTACAAAGATGAGCTTTTGATTATTATTCAAATGATTTAGTTGATCATTAGATCAGAATAATTCTCCGTAACAAAAATCGCAAACACGACATCCGAAAAGAAGAGAATGTTATAATTCCTGACGAGTGTGTAGTTCATTCTGCCACCATCCTTCAGCCAGGCTTTTCAGCACAGGCAGCAGCGGCTGCTCCGCGGCACGCAGCCCGGCGGAGGGCTCCGTACTCCCGGCCTCTCCCTGTTCCCACTCCCCGCCTCTTTTGCCCCCAACCCTCTCACAGTCCTCAGGCTGACTTTCAATACCGCTGCCGTTTCCTCGGTAACCTGCAGATGATCCTCTCAGACGAGACTCTCTCATGTTTTACTTGTTAATAGTCTTTAAAAATGTCGAGGTTTTTTTTTATGTTTGCCGGAGAAAGATTGTTTTCTCTTCTTTTCACGGACTCAGTGTTGTCCTTGGAGATACTTTTCGTCCAGACCGCAAATAATTTCTATATCTGTTAGCATTTAAAATATTCAGTTTTCTTACACACATCATAAAATATTTAACTTAGATGTGAGTATGTGCCTGTATGTGCGCGCGCGTTAGAATAGTGTGTGAATATGTGCCCGCGCACGCGCCCCTGCACAGTAATCTTGGTTTGCGAGGCTATATGCCAATTACAGCTCCAACGCGGAGCACAAGTCTCTATTGAATAAAAAGTACAACGATAGTTTAATCCGGAAATCAGATAAATCCTCAAGTCAGCAATCCTCGACCGTGCGACGGCTGTTCCCACAGCGGTAGAACTGCCTAGGCTATTCTTGCAGAAGATGAAGGAATCAATGCTGATACCCTGAACCTAACGGTAATCACCATCTCAACTCGTCAGTTCAGGCGTCACGCCGATAGCAACATTACAAGTTAACTTAGAGCCTGAAACGATGACGTACGCCGCGGATTTCACTCCTTGCCAGATAAACGTCTTCTTTAGAGTGGTCCTGGATATTTGGGGTCCGTTTTGCCCGCTGTCTTGCACATTCTCCTGCATGTATCTTTCAGGTAGCCTATATGTATCCAAACACTACACCCCGTCCTTTCTCGCTGCTGCCTCTTGCGCTCTCGCTGTGGTAGAGGACCTGGGAGAGGGACAGCGATGCAGACAAGGGGAGGTGGGTGGGGGAAAGTGATGAGATGTAGAGTGATTGAAAGTACTTTATGTGAAGCCTGGGGTGAACTCTCACTCTAGCTACCAATCCCTCCCCCTTCCTTTCAGTCTACTCCCAGTTCTCTCTCTCTCTCTCTCTCTCTCTCTTCCCTGTCTCACACTTCATCTCCCTCTCTCTCTCTCTCTCTCTCTCTCTCTCTCTCTCTCTCTGACACACACAGGCACTTAGGCACACACCCTTTCTTTTGCTCTCCCTCATCTCTCTCTCTATCGAACACACATGCACTCAGTATCTCACTCTGTCTAGATCTTTCACTCACTCAACTTAAGGTTTCTATCTCCTCTCCCTCACTCTCGCTCCCTCTCTCTCTCCCTCTCTCCCACTCTTTTACACATAAAGTATACATCCACTCTCCCTTTCGTTCTCTCCTGTTTTACACACACACACACACACACACACACACACACACACACACACATTTACTCTGTCTCTTACACAAACACACACACACACACACACACACACACACACACACACAACCTCTGGGCAGAGTTGGTTTCCAAGCATCACGAGGAGAGGGTTCACAGATGCAGGCGTTTGCGTGGGCGGGATACACGTAACCATATGACTGCACCACAGAGCTTGCACGCTTTGAACCGCTTGAATGACCAGCAGCCAAGTCCTCCACTTGGGCTGCCATGCCAGCAGTGATAACAACACCAGCTCTAACAAAAGCACACTTATTTATCCGCATAAATATTTTAGGAGAGCGTTTATGCTAATAAGCCCCTCTCACTGATGAGCTTCATGACATTTCTACACACATTAGCTGACAGTTTAATCTGGCGAGGAGATCTCCTGGCAAAGGATGCACTTAAAAGAGGCGACCAATCGGCTCGCAGCGATGTTTCTATGACAACTGTATGCCTTGGCCCTGCCCACAGACCCCGCCGCTGCCAGTGCGGAAAGGCGGGCTGACGGAGCTCGACCACAGCATATGCTCCAAATGATACCCTGTGTCCCTGTGCAGGGCTGCACAGCGTTGTCACTAAAATGAAAATTGCTACCACTGACGCCGGAGCTCGCGAGCGACTAATTTGAGACACAGCTGGCCAAACGAAGGCCGCTCCGGCTCCTAATGGGTCTCTGTCAAGGGGCCAACCGGGCTGAATACATGTCACCGGTTCATCCTCACAATCTCCCACTTCCTGCTTGGCAGCATCGCTGGCATTCTAATCGATATCAGAGCCGTAATCATTCTCATCATCATGATCAGGCACCTTAATGTCTGTTTTATAGCACATGTGGTAGTAACAAACTGGCAGTATATACTTAAAAGTAGATAACTACGTCCCCCCACCATTATGGACCATTTCTGATTTTATGACATTCATACAAACAAAATCACATCCAACACAGTGTTTAAACAAGTACAATAGGTTAGCCAACTCAACTGAACAAATATGTGTGAAAAATCAGACCAATTTTAGCCTGGACTGCAGGTTTTATATGAACCAACAACTGAGTCTGACATGGCAGGCAGTGATGTCATTGTGTTGTTTGCACACCATTCAGGGAAGTGGAAGAACCAGGTACATTGGGTATAAACAAGATTGTGTGTTTACTTGGAGTCCTTGAGTTCGTATTACTGTTTTCATGAACAAGATTTATTACAGGGACATTCAGAAAGTGACTAGTACCATCAAACTCACCTTGCCATCATCAACGATACATTTGACACTGGAAAATCACAGCTGTCTTACTCTCACATGCAACTTGGCAAAACAAATATGCTGCAAAGGATGTATACACAGCACATATTCACAGAAGTACAACCTGGGTCGCTAATGGGCATGGCTTGTATGTTTATCTTGTTATCTTGTAATCTACCTGCCCATGTACCTCTGTGTACCATCAAAATGAATTATACCTGCGACAAATATACCTTAAAACAGTACAAGCCTACAGAACTTTGCAATGATACAGTTTTCATTCTTCCTTAGATATTCTGCAATTGGGCATTAGAGACACCCGTCTGAATGATTTGTGTAGCCTTTACAGCCTGAGCAAGGAAGAGCTTACTCAGGGAAGTAGCTATCCGTGGTCCTGAAATGCATAGCTGGGGCCTCCCTAGTGCTCCCTCTGGACAACTCCATGGTACAAATGAGTAAATGTGTTTGGGGCGGATACAGTGTGGGAATAAAAGTACAAAGGGATGGTTGGGGGGATTTTGGCACTGTGCCAGCCTTCTTATTATGAAGGTAGAGGGTGATAAAAAACAGAAAACGAGAGAGTGACGCTGTTTGAAGTTTGAAGTTTGTCAATCATTCTACCATTGCAACATATCCTAAAACAGGGATTCCCAAACTGTGGTGGTACGCGAGCTGCTTCTAGGGGGTATGCGAGATGGAAAGGGCTATGGCGGAGAGGTGTTAAAAATTAACTTCTGTAATTAATTCATGAATAAATAAATAATTTAGAATCGGGTCATAATGATATGGAAACATGAAATTAAAGGAAATCATTTGTAAACGCTATAGTAGGCTATGTTTTCATTAAAAAAAAAGGGCGGCTTATTAAACATAAATGTATTACTTGAATGTGTTACTTTTGAATGTGTCTGATGGTGAGGGTACTCAAGCCAAGGTGGTACACAGGGGAAAAAAGTTTAGAAACCGCAGCCCTAAAACATTCCTCCCAGACTACTGATCATTCTAGCAGCACCAGTCAGTCCCCTGTTTTAAAGACTGATGCCATCACAGTAATTATAGTGTTGTAGCGGTCACGTCACAACGCTCATAACAAACCTAGCTGGTAGAGCTCATGCTTGCTCTGACTTGTAATGTGGAGTAGCCTAGTAGGCTACCCTCGGAATGGAGAGGAGGGGTGCACTGTATAGCTTGGTCAATTTAGGTGGGTAAAACAACATTTTAGCTACGACAGGCTTGCTGTTATAACGAGTAGTTTAACTAAAACTAGTCTAGCCTAATATTCCATAAGTGCCTTCGGTGCAAATATTCAAACAAGCTCACATTTTCAGTAAACATGGATGATAAAGGCTAAAACTATAGGCTTAGGCTGTGTTTGTGAGCTGCAATGAGTGAATGAACTCAACGGCCAACACACAAATCCACTGATTTGGTCATTGAGGCTCTCTATGAAAACCTTTTATGCAATAACCTTTTATGTTTCTGAAGTTTGTGTTTGTATTCAGGGGTACATTAGCCTAATTACCTAATATCTAGTTTTTCCAACCAGTCTGCTGTTTAAACTGTTAACAGACTGGCACCACTCTGAACTTTCCTGAACTGTCCTTGTTTATGTCATTAACCGCTACATCTCTAGACAATATTTAATGTCAACCATAAAGAAAAAGTCCAAAAAGTCTGGCAGTAGGTTGGTGGCATTTGAACTCAACATACAACTAGGAGTACAGTTCACACACATAGACACACAGACACACAGACACACAGACACACAGACACACAGACACACAGACACAGACACAGACACAGACACAGACACAGACACAGACACAGACACAGACACAGACACAGACACAGACACAGACACACACACACACACACACACACACACACACACACACACACACACACACACACACACACACAAACATCTAGAGGACTGGGAGGAGCAATTCACTGAATTTATTAAAAAGTAGTTCTTAATTAGTATCATGGGTTGCAACTTGAAAATGTGAGAAAAAGCACAACAGAATTACTCTTCATCCAAAATATGCTCATCTGTGTCTTGTTGTGATTTTCTAATGGAGTGAAATGTTGTTTTCAAGAGGGAGACAAGTTTAGTGCAATTAACACTAATTGCAATTAATTTCAATGTAATCACCAGAGTAATTAGGGTAACTTATTCAATCATCATTCTCTTACAATTGATCTTTGAGAAATCTTGACTATCATGCTGTTACACAGCAATAATTGTATGTTATGTCACATCATCACTCACAGATGCATCTAAAACATGTGAATATTATGGAAAAGTTTTACAATAAATACAATAAATGTTTTCCAGTAATTTATTTCAATAACTGAAACTTCCATATGATCTAGATTCAATACACATGTAGTGAAAAATGTCAAGCCTTTTTAAATCTTCATTATTATAATCTTGATAACTACGGATTACAGCAAATACAGTAAATCAAAAATCTAGAATCTCAAAATATTTCATAGAACTGTCAAATTAAGATGAGCTCTAGGCAGCTAAGTCAAAATACCAGCAATGGTTTCCTGAGCCTTTAATCTTTCAGTCTGGGCAGGGCAATGGACTATTCCATGATATTGAATTTTTTGAAATGCACCTGTACAAGATATGGAAGATGTCTTGTTATTTTTAAATAAAACAAGTTGTTCAATGGTAGGGTTTCAGAAAAAGCAATTTGTCCACCACACTGTTAAACACACGCACACGCACACACACAGTTGATTTTAGCACATACAGTTGCTTTCAAAGTGTCTTCTTGAACTGCTTTCTGAAATTCTATAAATCTCTCTTCTTCTCTCTCTCCTCCGGAGCCTGGATGTACTACAGTATATAATTATTTCTATGGTTACCAAGCGATATGTGCATCTTAACCTCTGCTTGTTGCTTGCTGTGTGCTTGTTCTGTTTTTCACTCTCTGACTTTTTCATCACTCACATAGCAGTAGCTGCATTTTCATCCCTCCCTCCCACTAAAAGCATGAACCCCCCTCTCTCTCTTTCTCTCACTCTACCTCTTTCTCTGTGTGTCTCTCTCTCCCTCTCTCTCTCTTCCTCTTCATGAATATGACATTAAACAGTTCAATTAAATGTTGCGTAACAACACTTTATGAAGCCAGAATGAAAACAAACACAGTTCCACATAAACCCATCAGTCATGTCTGCAGATTCAGTAAGTCATCATCGGTCACAAACAACACAAAAAGGTCCTACATCAAGCCAATTAACTATTGTGTTACAGGGATGGATCATCTAGGGCTATATATGTATTTAAAAGTGTGGAGCAAAAAATAATCTTTCCTAACACTCAATATTGAAGCAGTCTTCCAGGAACACCTACTGTACATCGGTGGTCTTGTACAGTTGTTACAGTACATATTACATTGACCATTACATGGTCAAAAGAAATGTTGGTTACAGTGTTTTTGAAACATTCCAAACAACTCCAACTCCCTCACATGGTAAAGGTACAGTATATCTTTTTTTATAAGGAAGTTATCCATCCATCTTGTGCTGTTGCCTTTACGACAATCCAATATCATTTAGATGAGCTGTCTTAAGACATTTCAGGCATCTCGTCCCTCAAGAATGCTATGGTCAAGTTTCTCTTTCTCAAGGAAGGTTCCAGAGAATGGCCAATACTCGTATCCCCCCTGTCTGAGAAATACCCACTTCTACCCACACCTCTTTTCTCACCTCCCTTATCTTATTTCCCCCTTGAAAACATTTGCAAGACAATGATAATAAGCCAACTCAGTGCCCAAGGGCCAAAGGGCTCCTCATTTACCGCTGCCTGCATTCCGTTGTTTACAAACAGGAAATAAATCCCTACATCCTTCTCTGCTGAAGGTGTGGTCTGCTTTTAGGTACATCTGGACATGATGGTCCATCTCTGAGTCCAAGCCAGTTAATCCAACCGCATAATTATCGGCGACAAAAACATTGACCCACACCATATTCTATAAACGTCCATCTAAATAAAAACCGAAAATTGACATGTTCAGACAGCGAGGGACCTCTCGGCAATCACTGTCAAGAATGTCATATCGGATTGTTACTTTCAGCTACATGTATTTATATCTCAAGAGCTACATAAGCTGAAGAGCCCCTGGTCCTTCACAACAGCCTTCGGTCTCTCCAAGAGCCTGGATCTGCTGGGCTTTAGATATGCGACCTTGAATGGCATCCCAGATCACATCACTTCGGAGAGCAAAATGTGCGACCCCGAGAATGACCAGAATAAATTCTCTGCCCGTGCGGCCAAAACGACCTGGGGCTGATGGGTTCACAGGCCCACATCATTACCTCCCACTCTCTGCCCGGTTTGATGACCGAAATCCCCCCAAAATTAGCCGCTCCTTGGCCGAGTCTTGCGCACTCGCATGGCCCAAGGTTTTTCTTTTTTAGCATTCACGCTGGCCCTCCGCATCAAAAACTCGGCTGACATTCAAATGTACGCTTTGGGACATATGCGCCGAAGGCAGCATGCTACCTGAGATAGCCTCTCACCATGTCCAGAGGGAGAGAGAGAGAGAGAGAGAGAGAAAGAGTGAGATACAGTAGACAGAGAGAGAGAGAGAGAGAGAGAGAGAGAGAGAGAGAAAAGAGAGAGAGAGAGACGCATTGTGCTGGGGGAGTAAAAAGTAATCCACGCAGGTTTGGCTGTGCAGGTTTAATAAGCTTACGGGGAGATCACAACATGGCAGCACTTTTCCACTCCTATTCTCTCGCTTATTACAAGGGCCCAGCAGGACACAGGATTAGCGGTGTGTAATGAGAGATGAGGTGATAGAGACATGCTGGACGCTGGGAGGAGAGGCAGCGGAAGAGAGGGACACAAGAACGGAGAAGAGGAGAGGGACACTGACAGGAGGTGAGGTCATCCTCACAAACTCACAAACAGGCCCCTCTGGGCCACAGCATTGAGGTGTAATGCTTTTAAAAACGCCACATTCAAAAGGAGAAATAAACAACAACAAAAAAAACTATCCTTTTGTGCTAAATCAGGTAACAATGTCAACCAGGACACGACGCAAGTGCTTAAGACCGAAATGTGATCGGTGTAATAATTTTGTTGACTTATATTTAGCTGTTAAAGCTGACGTGCAGGGCAGAGCGTGGGGCAGTCGGGGAGGGAGAGGCAGACTCTCGGCAGTCAGTTACAGTTTTAGCTCGAGTGAAAGATGCGATCGAAATGAGGACACATTTGAAGCGTGCACAGAGCCACCTGGCTCGGCGCCGTGCCAAAGGGTTGCGGAGCGAGCGGAGAGTCTGGCACTGGCACGCGTCCGCACGTGTCAACACACACACACGCATGCCTGCACACACACACACACACACGCGCGCACACACACACACACACACACACGCATAAACACATACACACACACACATCACTGCATGCTTGCATACATGCATACGCCTGCTTCATACAGCAACGCCTCCTTGGCACTGATACATGCCAACTGTAAACACTAATGCAGAAAGACCACAAACACAGACAGTGATCGCGCACACCAGCACAGAATGTTTGTGTCCTCCTTGTCATGAAGGTTAACTGTATTGGCGAGCTGTCTTGTGCCTGTGCGGTCTATTGCTGAGTAAGAGACTCGTGCTTTTCTCCCATGCCTGATCACCAGTATTGTGTGTTGCCTATTCCACTGTACATACTGTACTGTCTTTATTTAAATACACTTACACACAATACTGCTGTATACTGTACGCCTGTAGGATGGCACATGCACATTTCAAACTGCCACATCAAATAAATAGATGTGTACGTACGAATGTGTTCAATGTAAAAAATACATCTGTACTGTAAGGCTGAAATAACTATCACACACACACACACACACACACACAACACACACGACACACATACATGACACACACATATGACACACACACACACACATTTTAGACCACCTCAGACAAAATCTCTTAAAGCACACTTCACAGTGCTCCTTTTCTCAGCGTCTTGCTGCAACAAGGACATTTTTTTCTCACGCTTCCTCCACAGCCTCACAGCAAGCCCTCGTTTCGCCAGACACCCGGCGAACAGCGAGCGAGCGAGTGAGCGCCAGGCGCTGAGCACTGAGCGTTACGCAGCCTGACAACACTTCCTCTCCTCCTCCTCCCCCCTCTCTCCTCCTCCTCCTCCTCCTCCTCTTCTCCTCTCCATGGATACACACCACTGGAGCTGTGGCACTGGCTCTGTGCAAATATTCAATCTGAGGAGCCGCTCGCAGCGGCCTGGAGTGGCAAACTGGGAGAATGAAATCGATGGGAGATACTTATATAAAGAGTTAGCTGATATTGCCTGGCATCGGGCCCCCGCAGTAACACCGGCTCTGGTGCCGCTGGAGGTAAATTCAATGCATGCAGGGCCGGATTATCAAAGCACAATCTAAAGGTATTCTATTATTTGGGAATGAAAAGTGATAACTGATGTCCTTCCAAAGCATCCTTTCCCTAAATAATAAACTTGAGGTATGCTATGGATGAGCATCCATATTAAACATTGTATACAGCGCAGTTTGTTTTGAACCAAAGGAGATTTAGCTGGGAGATTTTTTACTGCGGTGTACACAACAGCATTCCCATCTGAGGTTTGAATCCCTGTCAGAGGAGATCATCAAACAATCCCCATACATGCCTACACACAATGGAAGGAAGAAGCAAGGACATCTCCAACGCTCACACTAACCGAGACGGGGGAAGAAACACCTCTGATAAACCCTCCAACTTTCAATTATACCCAACGTGGTCTACAACAAATCATGTGTTGAGATCATGTCGTATTTTTTTCTAAATAAAATCTATTTGAATGGAGGCCGCTGCCAACAGACAAAAAACAGGACTAAATCTGTTTGTTTTAGCACCCATCAATTTTTCATTACCCCGAGCATCTCGAACAGAGAGGGGGGAAAAATCACTGGAGGTGACTATCGAAAGCATGTTATTTATCTGTTTGCGTTCCTTTTTTAACTAACACCCCGGGGGCAATGAAATAGTAAGGCAGCCAGTAGCACAGCTCAAGGTCAGCAAAGCGCTGTGGGCTTATTTAGCGGACATAACGCATGCCATGTATTGCCGTGCAATTACAGTTATTTTTATCATTTATCTTCCATCTATTACACTGGAACATCTGTCTGCGTGTTTGTCTTTTATTAGCATATCTCTCGAACTGTTTGTCAGACCAATTTCAAACGTTTGTGGGTAAGAAATGCAAAATACATAGTTATATGGTGAAAAGAAGCATGTATTGGCTTTTGCGCGTTCTAGACACAGTGCCCACTCTCCCTCTTACACAGCACAGCACAGCACAGCGCCATGGATAGCCAAGTGAGTGCTGTGCAGAGCAGGCTAACTCAAATCATCCTACTTTTAAAGGATTTCCTACAGGAATACAGTAGCATGTTTTGAACAGGCACTGCACTAGTTATATATATTAAAAAAAAATGCTTGTGAGATGTCCTTCATCCTTCATGTAACCATGCAGTCCAGACACCACTGGGTTTGTGCTCATTGAAGCGAGGTGCTTCTCCCAAAACCTGGGAGAATCGGACAAATTTAAGATAATTGGCCAAATGTCGGGGGGGCACTGTGGCGCAACCAGCACATCCGTACAACGCTTCTCATTCCAGCCCCATCTCTCTCTCCCACTCACTTTCTGTCAGTCTCTTCACTGTCCTATATCGCAATAAAGGTAAAAAAGCCCCCAAAAATACTTAAATGGCAAGTTGTACAACACCCACCTACCCACGCACACACACAGATTCTAGCCCATCCCAAATTTGAACTTGCATAATACCCCAGGTAGTGATAGACATCTCACAGTGGCCAGCTTTTCAGGGAAGAAAAGCAGCCAGATTTCTTTCCACAAGGTTCTCTCCCACAGGAGAGCAAACACAAACCAAAAGCCCTTTTTTTTCGCTGTGACAGGTCTATCTTTTGAAAAAAAAAAAAACTGATTGATATTCATAGTTATGTAACGGCTGGATCAAAACAAACATGGGCGATGAAGTCATTAATGCACATTCATCGTGTGAAAATGGAGGGACAGGTAAGCCCACTCTCTTTCTCTCTCTCTCCCTCCATCTCTCTCTCTCTCTCTCCCTCCATCTCTCTCTCTCTCTCTCTCCCTCCATCTCTCTCTCTCTCCCTCCTCTCTCTCTCTCTCTCTCTCTCTCTGCCTCTCTCTAATGGTGCCCTCTCTAACTCCAGCAATTACATACATGGCAGTGGGATTTGTCACAGTGCTGAGCTGCTGCTGGGCGCTTTCCCATTCGCTGAGCCACGGAGGCCCTCGGGAGCCGGCACGGGAAAACAACGATCCGGAGACACGACTTCCCAAGGATCACGGCGCCGGTGACGCCACCGCCAGAGGTAGGTCTCAACTCACAGGAAAGGAGGAGGAGGAGACAGGAGGCGATGACGTTGAATCTGAAGGTATTGCCTGGACGTCAGAGTGACACGGAAGTTCCTTCAGCCGTCATAGAGCTGCCACTACAAGGGTGTGCGTGAGAGAGTGGGAGAGTGTGTGGGTGTTTGAGAGAAAGAGCGAGAGAGAGAGAGAAAGAAAGAGAGAGAGAGAGCGAAAATGTGTGTGTGTGTCTATGGTGGTGTTGTTTTGACAGGGAGGAGAGGAGGTAGATATCTCTGGAGATTTCTACCACTAGCCTGACTAGCATGAGAATGGGGCCTCCCCCTCGACACATGCTAGTCAGTCCACTCTAGTTAAACTATTTATTTTCACCGCTCATTATTTATTCCACGGACCGCTTTTCCCACCACACACTCCTCTAGCAGGTCTCACATTTGCACTGCAGTGTCGTGAAACTCCATAGACAACGGCTGTTCACGGAAATGTTTAATTCAATTTCACTGCAGAAGACAATCCTGTCCCCCTCAATAGTGATGACAAAACAAAAGCATAACAAATGGGCCTTATTAAAGTGGCAGTAAATATAATTCATATCTGTAATGACTAGGAGATGGCAGTGTGTCCCAGCCCTTGTGCCACGAGCCCTCTCCTCTCCCCAGAAAGCAGGTAATTAATTCCTGTGCCTTTCCATCAAGCGCGAAGTCAAATGAAAATTCACAAAACGCTAATCACACCCATAAATTAATCAAACGTGCTATTTTATGATTACGCCAATAAATAAATGCATTATAAATTTCAGAGAGGCAAAAAATTAATTGCCATTCTTGCCTGATTGATAATTTTGTGCATGCGTTTGAAAACATTTTTTTCTGCCGTCGTTGAAGGCTACTGTGAATACTGAAGCTGGCATCCCTTTCGGAACAGTTCAAGCTCTCGCTATTGAGATGTTGGCTTCGAAGCAGAGCTAATGGAAATGTAGTGTCTTCGTCCAGATCTAGCGCAAGCGCTGGGTCGCTACTGAAGACCTCAATCTGTATTCAACCTGTGCTTCCACGCCAAGCCCATTGTGATGACTCAGCGAATCGCTGTTATCTTTTAAGAAAAGGACGAGCTCACACACTCATGCATTTGCAATTCTGTCCGAGAGAAAAAAAAAAAGAGTGATTCCTCTGGGCATTTTTCCTCATCTCAAGGTGGAATATTTAGTGGCAAAGTAACAAACAGACAGACAGTTGTTATCTGAGCATTAAAATACATGCCAGTGACAGCATATGAAGTTCTTGTGAGACTCATAACAAGCAGAAGTGCTTGTGAAGAAACGTGTGGAACGATGCGTTGTCATGTCTTATTTACATGTGTGAGTTTGCGCCAAGACATTCCTCAATAACAACCCAGACACACACACACACACACACACATGCACTCACTCTACGCCAACCAGCTTGATGCCATGAGAAGTCTGGGTGGCAGAACTAGCAGGGTGCTTTACGCAAAAAGCTTCAAAGTGGTGCCCTGGTCAAAGTCAATAATTTAAGATGTTATGCAGGCCTAGGATCACTTACTTTCACATCAGTGGAAGACTGCAGATAATAGAGCAGGGGTTTTTTTTTTACAGGAGCTCCCATACTGTGATGAATCCAAAATGCCTCTCTGACAAATTAATATTTAAGCGATTAGTTTGTTCCTACAGGAATGGGCTGAACAAGTTACATTCCCCTATTATACCACAAATGTGGCATTACATTTGACCATAAGCACTCCACAGTGTCGAGGGGCTCCCGCATCACTAGCACTGGACCCACTACAGGAGCCATTTGCCTCCGAAGCCGCAGAGCATCAGAACAGACACTGCAGTGATTGATGTGAATGATCTGAATTTGCATGACCAGATCGCCTTCTCTTCACTGCATGTTTTCACACATGTACATTTTTTCAGAATGCGTAGGCCTTGTCAGATATGAATGCTTGCTTTGCTTGCTTGCTTGCTACAGTATGTATGCTTTCTAGTTTTCTGCCGGTCCATTAAACAGTTATCAAATTTCATATCAATTCACTGTGCCCTCCATATTGTTTTTGCGACTCTTCTCTGGCATTTTGTCAAGCATAATGATTACAGTACTCATAATGGAAATTCAACCTCAAATTCAGCAGCAATGATATTATGATACATTTCTTATTATACAACTGCAATTATTCAGTACTGTAACTACTGTGTGCTTATATAAAATAAGGTACACACATACCATGTAAATGTTTTACACTTAATCATTTATATTGTCTAGTCTTCTACAGAATATTCGCCAAGCTGAGACTGCATTTCAACTATAAAAAGACATTGCTATCTTTCTGGCTTATGCCCGGGACAAATCATAAAACACTTATCATAAAATTCATTTGCATAAAATGTTTGTTGGAAATAAATTGCTGATATTTAATCAAGATTAATTCTGAAATTGCACGTTGATTGTTTTTTCCCAGGTTCTTGTACTCAAGAGGCAAATACTGTATACTGTCTCTCTCTGTGTCATGATCTCATGGAGGTCATGTTTTCAGTGGTAATGCATTGTTGCGGATATAGAAAGATTTTGTTGGTCATCATGTCCTCTCACCCTTTTGGAGAGGAGAATTCCATAGGGTGCCCAAAGGACCACAGCATATTTCATATTCCTGCTACTATTCTATGTTGATACGCATAGCTTCCTTAGCACATACAGTATCATCCCAGCATTCAGTCCATTTAAAGAAATCAGACCATCCACTTCCCTTAAAGGTTGACGTGTGTCTTTAACCACAGCATACAGAGTGGGAGAATCCCAGATAGATTCACGACTTGTGATTAAAAAGGGTGTGCTTGCCAAACCAAACACTGCCCTCAACCTTGAGCGAGAGTGTCCCTACACTGCACATGGCTGAGCCTCCATTTCTTTCTTCATGCTTTACAGTAACTGTGGAACCTTCATTATGCAGAATTTCTTTCTTTTTTTTTTTTATTAAATAAATAAATAAAAGCGTTAAAATGGAACAGTTGGCTCGCAGGCAAACACTGACTTGTTACATTTCGGATCTGGACCGCACAACAAAGTGGGTCAGTGTGTTGCCGTGGTCCCCACAGAATGTACAGTATCCATATATCGGCAACCTTGTCACTGGCCACGTTTACATGATGTTTTTAATTCTGAATTAGTTTATTCAGAATTAAATAGATCGGAATTAAAATATTCTCCTTCGAGTTTACATGGAAATATTAATTCCGAATTGGCGTTTACATGGAACATACGTTAATTACGCTTTATTGTATTCTGCTGAACGTCTGGGGGTCGGGAAGGGTTCCGATTGGACAGGCGGCGCATGAACGTAGCCTAATAAGGTCTACCGGAAGAAAACAAACTTTAGCTGGCTAGCAACTTTTTTGTCATCTCGGGTTAACGTTACAGCATGAACAATAACATAATGAAAACGGGTTTCACAGTAACTCTGATAATAGGCCTACTATTTAGCCAGCAGCTCGAGAATATTGTCAAGCTTCACGTTTGCTAGCTGAGGAGGAGAAGACTGTCGGAGAAGGGGGGAAGAAGACGGAGCCTAATTAACCATGAAACGAGCATGCGCTTCTTCTTCCTCCTTGTACGAGCATGCGCCAAACAAACGGAATAAACTTTTAATCGGAATAAAGGTTTACATGATCAAGGAGGGGAGTTAATTCCGCTTTAACATCGGAATAAACCAACCACTTAAATCGGAATTAAGTTTAATTCGGAATAATCATTTTCAAGCGGAATAAGCGTTTACATGGTCTCTTTTAAAGCGGAATTAACTTTTATTCCGATTTAACTTGGTTTTATTCGGAA
The DNA here is from genome assembly GCF_963854185.1 of Sardina pilchardus. Lineage (NCBI taxonomy): Eukaryota > Metazoa > Chordata > Actinopteri > Clupeiformes > Clupeidae > Sardina > Sardina pilchardus. The sequence continues at coordinate 17,394,587 of NC_084999.1, read as the reverse complement.
TTAAAGCTCTCATGTAAACGCAGCAACTGTTAATCAGCTAATTGAGCCAATCCTCAGTGGAGATTGATTCCTATTCAATATTCACGGCATCCTAAGGGGTCTCAGTGCATATGTGC